>NW_028275071.1:0-89402 GCF_037043125.1 Eumetopias jubatus | reverse complement strand
GTCAGGAAAATGCCATCCGCGGAATTGTGAGGAAAAATGTGCGTCGAATGTGACCACCAACGAACAAGTTGTCCCCTAGAGAGGTGTGTGTCTGGAAATCGGAGGAAGCGTAAGGAACGAGCTCTACACTTAGGTCTCAAAAGCAATGCTGCGGAGGAGCGGTCCTTCGACTCCCTTCCTCCCTTCCGAAGGATCGAAGCGGCTTTACGCCAAGTATGAAAGGAAGCAGAGGAAAAGCCCGATAGGCCTTCCTCGTGGAACAACGTGGTATGGAGGGCTTCGCTCAATGACACCATGGGTCACGACGCTAGAAGGGTTTTCCCAAATGTACGTGAGTTCGCCAAAGGAAAGCCACAGACTAAACGGCGCGAAACAAGTCTGTGTCGAAGGCGACTTCGAGCTGACCTCTGGCGTCACGGGGAGAACATAGTCACAACAGGTATGTGTTGAATCCGAAACAGGCGGCGTGCACTTCAGTCTGAAGAAACACCACTGCAGAGAAACCGTGTTTCTACTAACACCTTCCCTGAAAATGCTCGTCTATTCCAACGTAAGTGTGGCAGCGCGAGGAATGTGCCCCGTGCCTGTGGCACAGACATACTTAGGGTAGATGGTCCCTCGCCATTCCAATCTTGTTCCGCGAGGAACGTTTTCAAAGAGTATGAGAGACAGCAGAGGGAACAGGTCATGCCTTTTAAGTGTGAGAAGGAAGTCCTGGAAAGCCATACACCACCCTGCGTATGAGCGGCCTTCTGGCATGAACGTGTGAAGGCATAAGAAGGTGCCGTGCCCTGTGACGGTGCTTGACGAACCCCTTGTGAAGAAGTCTGCCCTCAGCTATCATATTGTTTCAGGAAGATAAAAGTGTTTTCCGTCGTGGGTGTGGAGGCATGAGGGACGTACCCTAGAGTCGGCCGTCCGTTTCGAATGTGTCTACTGTTCGTTCCATGAAGAAGGATGAGTATGGAGAGGTATGATGTGAGGAAGCGTAAGGAGGCTTGCCTACGGGTGTTTGACTCTAAGAACAAATCTAGAGGGTTGCCGTCCGTCGACGACCAGCCCTTTCCGTACGGATGGAAGCACCTTGTTAAAGCTTAGGCGAGAGAAAAGAGACGGAAAGCGCGATACACTACAGTGAGGAACACGGTGTGTGGAGGGTCCCTCTCCACGAAAGTCTTGTGTCATGAAGTTGGAAGGGCCTTCAAAGGTACGTGAGCTAGCCTCAGCAGCGCCTTCCACTGAACTCAGAGAAACAAGGCCACGTCCAACACGATTTCGTGCTCACCTCTCGGTGCGGGAAGCATGACGCCTTTTGAGATATATGTGTAAGTGTCTTACACTCACCTCTCAAGGAACAAAGCGGTAGAGAGAATAGTCCTTTCCACTGCCATCTACAGGGAAGAAGACTCAGGAAATTTCCAACGTTAAAAGCGAAGGCACAACTACTGTGCCATATACCACTGCTTGAGAACGAACATTGGGTCGAAAGCTTCTCCAACTCAGATCTTGTTTCGGGAAGATAGAACGTTGTCAGTACTTTGTTTGAAAGCGCAAGGAAGATGCCACACGCTGATTTGTGAAGAAAATGGGGGTCGAATGGGACAACCAACACACTAGTTGTCCCCTAGAGAGGTGTGGGTCTGGAAAGGGGAGGAAGCGTAAGGGACGTGCTATACACTTAAGTCTAAGAAACAACGCTGCTGTGGAGGGGCGGTCCTTCGACTGCCATCGGCTTTGCTGAGGGACGAAGCGGCTTGAAGCAAAGTGCGAAAGAAAACGAGGAGGGAAGGAAGAGTTGATACACCATACTCGCGGAACAACTTCTTCTGGGGGGGCTTTCCTCAACGAACACCATGTGTCACGAAGATAGAAGGGTTTTCAAAAGGATGTGACTTCGCCCAAGGAAAGGCATACAATAATCTCTGCGAACCAAGTCTGTGTTAACGCGACTTCGAGCTTCCATCTGGGTTCCCGAGGAATCCAGAGTCACAAAATGTACGTGTCGAATCCTAAACAAAGGAAGTACTCTTCAGTCTGAAGAAACACCCCTGCCGAGAAACGAACTACTCACTAACATCTTCCCTGAACATGGTAGACTTTTTCCCATGTAAGGGTGAAATCGCAAGGAATGTGCCCCATGCCTGTGCTACAGAAGTAATTAGTGTAGAATGTCTGTCGCAATTCAAATCCTGTTCCGTGGGAAGTGTTTCCAAGAGTATGAGAGAGCAGATGGAAAAGGTCACGGCTTCAAGGGTGAGAAGGAAATCCGTCAGGAAAGCCATACACGTAAGGGTGAGAAGCACTTAGCATGAAATGGTGAAAGCATCTAGAATGTGCCCTGTGACGGACGGTGCTTGAGAAACCACTTGTGAAGAAGGCTTCCCTCAACTATCATATCGTTTCAGGAAAGAGGAAAGTGTTTTCCGTATTGGGTGTGAAGGCGTAAGGGACATAGACTAGACTTAGCTCTCCGTTTCGAATGTGCCTACCGTCGTGACATGAAGAAAGATGTGTATGGAAATGTATGATGTGCGGAAGCACAAGGAAGATGGCATACGCCTGTTTCCCTCTAAGAACAAATCTCGAGGGTTGGCGTCCTTCGACTACCGTCTCTTTTCGTAAGGATGGAAGCGGCTTGTTAAACCGGGTGTGAAAGGAAAGAGCTGGAACGCGCGATACCGTCCAGGGAGGAACACGTTGGGCGGAGGGTTTCTCTCCATTAAGTCCTGTGTCGTGGAGGTGGATGGGTCTTCCAATGTACGCGGGCTAGCCTCAGTGGTAGTAGCCTTACACTGAATTCTGAGAAACGAGGCCATGTCCATCAGGCTTCGTGCTAACATCTGGGTTCTTGAAGAAAGAAGCCTTTGGAGGTATGTGTGTGTTGCTATAGAAGGTAAGTGTCTTACACTCGCCTCTCAAGAAACGAAAAGTGTAGGGAAACAGTCTTTCCACTACCACCTACAGGGAAGAGATGGAAGAACTTTCCACCGTTAAAAGTGAAGGCACAACTACTGTGCCATATTCCACTGTTTGAGAAAGGAGTTGTGTCTCAAGCTTCTCTCAACTCAGATCTTGTTTCAGGGAGAGACAAGCGTTTTCAGGACTTCGTGTGAAAGCGTCAGGAAAATGCCATCCGCGGAATTGTGAGGAAAAATGTGCGTCGAATGTGACCACCAACGAACAAGTTGTCCCCTAGAGAGGTGTGTGTCTGGAAATCGGAGGAAGCGTAAGGAACGAGCTCTACACTTAGGTCTCAAAAGCAATGCTGCGGAGGAGCGGTCCTTCGACTCCCTTCTCCCTTCCGAAGGATCGAAGCGGCTTTACGCCAAGTATGAAAGGAAGCAGAGGAAAAGCCCGATAGGCCTTCCTCGTGGAACAACGTGGTATGGAGGGCTTCGCTCAATGGACACCATGGGTCACGACGCTAGAAGGGTTTTCCAAATGTACGTGAGTTCGCCAAAGGAAAGCCACAGACTAAACGGCGCGAAACAAGTCTGTGTCGAAGGCGACTTCGAGCTGACCTCTGGCGTCACGGGGAGAACATAGTCACAACAGGTATGTGTTGAATCCGAAACAGGCGGCGTGCACTTCAGTCTGAAGAAACACCACTGCAGAGAAACCGTGTTTCTACTAACACCTTCCCTGAAAATGCTCGTCTATTCCAACGTAAGTGTGGCAGCGCGAGGAATGTGCCCCGTGCCTGTGGCACAGACATACTTAGGGTAGATGGTCCCTCGCCATTCCAATCTTGTTCCGCGAGGAACGTTTTCAAAGAGTATGAGAGACAGCAGAGGGAACAGGTCATGCCTTTAAGTGTGAGAAGGAAGTCCTGGAAAGCCATACACCACCTGCGTATGAGCGGCCTTCTGGCATGAACGTGTGAAGGCATAAAGAAGGTGCCGTGCCCTGTGACGGTGCTTGACGAACCCCTTGTGAAGAAGTCTGCCCTCAGCTATCATATTGTTTCAGGAAGATAAAGTGTTTTCCGTCGTGGGTGTGGAGGCATGAGGGACGTACCCTAGAGTCGGCCGTCCGTTTCGAATGTGTCTACTGTTCGTTCCATGAAGAAGGATGAGTATGGAGAGGTATGATGTGAGGAAGCGTAAGGAGGCTTGCCTACGGGTGTTTGACTCTAAGAACAAATCTAGAGGTTGCCGTCCGTCGACGACCAGCCCTTTCCGTACGGATGGAAGCACCTTGTTAAAGCTTAGGGCGAGAGAAAAGAGACGGAAAGCGCGATACACTACAGTGAGGAACACGGGTGTGGAGGGTCCCTCTCCACGAAAGTCTTGTGTCATGAAGTTGGAAGGGCCTTCAAAGGTACGTGAGCTAGCCTCAGCAGCGCCTTCCACTGAACTCAGAGAAACAAGGCCACGTCCAACACGATTTCGTGCTCACCTCTCGGTGCGGGAAGCATGACGCCTTTTGAGATATATGTGTAAGTGTCTTACACTCACCTCTCAAGGAACAAAGCGGTAGAGAGAAATAGTCTTTCCACTGCCATCTACAGGGAAGAAGACGCAGGAAATTTCCAACGTTAAAAGCGAAGGCACAACTACTGTGCCATATACCACTGCTTGAGAACGAACTTGGGTCGAAAGCTTCTCCCAACTCAGATCTTGTTTCGGGAAGATAGAAGCGTTGTCAGTACTTTTGTTTGAAAGCGCAAGGAAGATGCCACACGCTGATTTGTGAAGAAAAATGGGGTCGAATGGGACAACCAACACACTAGTTGTCCCCTAGAGAGGTGTGGGTCTGGAAAGGGGGAGGAAGCGTAAGGGACGTGCTATACACTTAAGTCTAAGAAACAACGCTGCTGTGGAGGCGGTCCTTCGACTGCCATCGGCTTTGCTGAGGGACGAAGCGGCTTGAAGCAAAGTGCGAAAGAAAACGGAGGGGAAGGAAGAGTGATACACCATACTCGCGGAACAACTTCTTCTGGGGGGGCTTTCCTCAACGAACACCATGTGTCACGAAGATAGAAGGGTTTCAAAAGGATGTGACTTCGCCCAAGGAAAGGCATACACTAATCTCTGCGAACCAAGTCTGTGTCAAACGCGACTTCGAGCTTCCATCTGGGTTCCCGAGGAATCCAGAGTCACAAAATGTACGTGTCGAATCCTAAACAAAGGAAGTACTCTTCAGTCTGAAGAAACACCCCTGCCGAGAAACGAACTACTCACTAACATCTTCCCTGAACATGGTAGACTTTTCCCATGTAGGTGAAATCGCAAGGAATGTGCCCCATGCCTGTGCTACAGAAGTAATTAGTGTAGAATGTCTGTCGCAATTCAAATCCTGTTCCGTGGAAGTGTTTCCAAGAGTATGAGAGAGCAGATGGAAAAGGTCACGGCTTCAAGGGTGAGAAGGAAATCCGTCAGGAAAGCCATACACGTAAGGGTGAGAAGCACTTAGCATGAATGGTGAAAGCATCTAGAATGTGCCCTGTGACGGACGGTGCTTGAGAAACACTGTGAAGAAGGCTTCCCTCAACTATCATATCGTTTCAGGAAAGAGGAAAGTGTTTTCCGTATTGGGTGTGAAGGCGTAAGGGACATAGACTAGACTTAGCTCTCCGTTTCGAATGTGCCTACCGTCGTGACATGAAGAAAGATGTGTATGGAAATGTATGATGTGCGGAAGCACAAGGAAGATGGCATACGCCTGTTTTCCCTCTAAGAACAAATCTCGAGGGTTGGCGTCCTTCGACTACCGTCTCTTTTCGTAAGGATGGAAGCGGCTTGTTAAACCGGGTGTGAAAGGAAAGAGCTGGAACGCGCGATACCGTCCAGGGAGGAACACGTTGGGCGGAGGGTTTCTCTCCATTAAGTCCTGTGTCGTGGGAGGTGATGGGTCTTCCAATGTACGCGGGCTAGCCTCAGTGGTAGTAGCCTTACACTGAATTCTGAGAAACGAGGCCATGTCCATCAGGCTTTCGTGCTAACATCTGGGTTCTTGAAGAAAGAAGCCTTTGGAGTATGTGTGTGTTGCTATAGAAGGTAAGTTCTTACACTCGCCTCTCAAGAAACGAAAAGTGTAGGGAAACAGTCTTTCCACTACCACCTACAGGGAAGAGATGGAAGAACTTTCCACCGTAAAGTGAAGGCACAACTACTGTGCCATATTCCACTGTTTGAGAAAGGAGTTGTGTCTCAAGCTTCCTCTCAACTCAGATCTTGTTTCAGGGAGAGACAAGCGTTTTCAGGACTTCGTGTGAAAGCGTCAGGAAAATGCCATCCGCGGAATTGTGAGGAAAAATGTTCGTCGAATGTGACCACCAACGAACAAGTTGTCCCCTAGAGAGGTGTGTGTCTGGAAATCGGAGGAAGCGTAAGGAACGAGCTCTACACTTAGGTCTCAAAGCAATGCTGCGGAGGAGCGGTCCTTCGACTCCCTTCTCCCTTCCGAAGGATCGAAGCGGCTTTCGCCAAGTAATGAAAGGAAGCAGAGGAAAAGCCCGATAGGCCTTCCTCGTGGAACAACGTGGTATGGAGGGCTTCGCTCAATGGACACCATGGGTCACGACGCTAGAAGGGTTTTCCAAATGTACGTGAGTTCGCCAAAGGAAAGCCACAGACTAAACGGCGCGAAACAAGTCTGTGTCGAAGGCGACTTCGAGCTGACCTCTGGCGTCACGGGGAGAACATAGTCACAACAGGTATGTGTTGAATCCGAAACAGGCGGCGTGCACTTCAGTCGAAGAAACACCACTGCAGAGAAACCGTGTTTCTACTAACACTTCCCTGAAAATGCTCGTCTATTCCAACGTAAGTGTGGCAGCGCGAGGAATGTGCCCCGTGCCTGTGGCACAGACATACTTAGGGTAGATGGTCCCTCGCCATTTCAATCTTGTTCCGCGAGGAACGTTTTCAAAGAGTATGAGAGACAGCAGAGGAACAGGTCATGCCTTTAAGTGTGAGAAGGAAGTCCTGGAAAGCCATAACCACCTGCGTATGAGCGGCCTTCTGGCATGAACGTGTGAAGGCAACAAGAAGGTGCCGTGCCCCTGTGACGGTGCTTGACGAACCCCTTGTGAAGAAGTCTGCCCTCAGCTATCATATTGTTTCAGGAAGATAAAAGTGTTTTCCGTCGTGGGTGTGGAGGCATGAGGGACGTACCCTAGAGTCGGCCGTCCGTTTCGAATGTGTCTACTGTTCGTTCCATGAAGAAGGATGAGTATGGAGAGTATGATGTGAGGAAGCGTAAGGAGGCTTGCCTACGGGTGTTTGACTCTAAGAACAAATCTAGAGGGTTGCCGTCCGTCGACGACCAGCCCTTTCCGTACGGATGGAAGCACCTTGTTAAAGGCTTAGGGCGAGGAGAAAAGAGACGGAAAGCGCGATACACTACAGTGAGGAACACGGTGTGGGAGGGGTCCCTCTCCACGAAAGTCTTGTGTCATGAAGTTGGAAGGGCCTTCAAAGGTACGTGAGCTATGCTCAGCAGCGCCTTCCACTGAACTCAGAGAAACAAGGCCACGTCCAACACGATTTCGTGCTCACCTCTCGGTGCGGGAAGCATGACGCCTTTTGAGATATATGTGTAAGTGTCTTACACTCACCTCTCAAGGAACAAAGCGGTAGAGAGAATAGTCTTTCCCACTGCCATCTACAGGGAAGAAGACGCAGGAAATTTCCAACGTTAATACGAAGGCACAACTACTGTGCCATATACCACTGCTTGAGAACGAACTTGGGTCGAAAGCTTCTCCCAACTCAGATCTTGTTTCGGGAAGATAGAAGCGTTGTCAGTACTTTGTTTGAAAGCGCAAGGAAGATGCCACACGCTGATTTGTGAAAGAAAAATGGGGGTCGAATGGGACAACCAACACACTAGTTGTCCCTAGAGAGGTGTGGGTCTGGAAAGGGGAGGAAGCGTAGGGACGTGCTATACACTTAAGTCTAAGAAACAACGCTGCTGTGGAGGGGCGGTCCTTCGACTGCCATCGGCTTTGCTGAGGGACCGAAGCGGCTTGAAGCAAAGTGCGAAAGAAAAACGGAGGGGAAGGAAGAAGTGATACACCATACTCGCGGAACAACTTCTTCTGGGGGGGCTTTCCTCAACGAACACCATGTGTCACGAAGATAGAAGGGTTTTCAAAAGGATGTGACTTCGCCCAAGGAAAGGCATACACTAATCTCTGCGAACCAAGTCTGTGTCAAACGCGACTTCGAGCTTCCATCTGGGTTCCCGAGGAATCCAGAGTCACAAAATGTACGTGTCGAATCCTAAACAAAGGAAGTACTCTTCAGTCTGAAGAAACACCCTGCCGAGAAACGAACTACTCACTAACATCTTCCCTGAACATGGTAGACTTTTCCCATGTAAGGGTGAAATCGCAAGGAATGTGCCCATGCCTGTGCTACAGAAGTAATTAGTGTAGAATGTCTGTCGCAATTCAAATCCTGTTCCGTGGGAAGTGTTTCCAAGAGTATGAGAGAGCAGATGGAAAAGGTCACGGCTTCAAGGGTGAGAAGAAAATCCGTCAGGAAAGCCATACACGTAAGGGTGAGAAGCACTTAGCATGAAATGGTGAAAGCATCTAGAATGTGCCCTGTGACGGACGGTGCTTGAGAAACCACTTGTGAAGAAGGCTTCCCTCAACTATCATATCGTTTCAGGAAAGAGGAAAGTGTTTTCTCCGTATTGGGTGTGAAGGCGTAAGGGACATAGACTAGACTTAGCTCTCCGTTTCGAATGTGCCTACCGTCGTGACATGAAGAAAGATGTGTATGGAAATGTATGATGTGCGGAAGCACAAGGAAGATGGCATACGCCTGTTTCCCTCTAAGAACAAATCTCGAGGGTTGGCGTCCTTCGACTACCGTCTCTTTTCGTAAGGATGGAAGCGGCTTGTTAAACCGGGTGTGAAAGGAAAGAGCTGGAACGCGCGATACCGTCCAGGGAGGAACACGTTGGGCGGAGGGTTTCTCTCCATTAAGTCCTGTGTCGTGGAGGTGGATGGGTCTTCCAATGTACGCGGGCTAGCCTCAGTGGTAGTAGCCTTACACTGAATTCTGAGAAACGAGGCCATGTCCATCAGGCTTTCGTGCTAACATCTGGTTCTTTGAAGAAAGAAGCCTTTGGAGGTATGTGTGTGTTGCTATAGAAGGAAGTGTCTTACACTCGCCTCTCAAGAAACGAAAAGTGTAGGGAAACAGTCTTTCCACTACCACCTACAGGGAAGAGATGGAAGAACTTTCCACCGTTAAAAGTGAAGGCACAACTACTGTGCCATATTCCACTGTTTGAGAAAGGAGTTGTGTCTCAAGCTTCTCTCAACTCAGATCTTGTTTCAGGGAGAGACAAGCGTTTTCAGGACTTCGTGTGAAAGCGTCAGGAAAATGCCATCCGCGGAATTGTGAGGAAAAATGTGCGTCGAATGTGACCACCAACGAACAAGTTGTCCCCTAGAGAGGGTTGTGTCTGGTAATCGGAGGAAGCGTAAGGAACGAGCTCTACACTTAGGTCTCAAAAGCAATGCTGCGGAGGAGCGGTCCTTCGACTCCCTTCTCCCTTCCGAAGGATCGAAGCGGCTTTACGCCAAGTATGAAAGGAAGCAGAGGAAAAGCCCGATAGGCCTTCCTCGTGGAACAACGTGGTATGGAGGGCTTCGCTCAATGGACACCATGGGTCACGACGCTAGAAGGGTTTTCCAAATGTACGTGAGTTCGCCAAAGGAAAGCCACAGACGAACGGCGCGAAACAAGTCTGTGTCGAAGGCGACTTCGAGCTGACCTCTGGCGTCACGGGGAGAACATAGTCACAACAGGTTGTGTTGAATCCGAAACAGGCGGCGTGCACTTCAGTCTGAAGAAACACCACTGCAGAGAAACCGTGTTTCTACTAACACCTTCCCTGAAAATGCTCGTCTATTCCAACGTAAGTGTGGCAGCGCGAGGAATGTGCCCCGTGCCTGTGGCACAGACATACTTAGGGTAGATGGTCCCTCGCCATTCCAATCTTGTTCCCGAGGAACGTTTTCAAGAGTATGAGAGACAGCAGAGGGAACAGGTCATGCCTTTAAGTGTGAGGAAGGAAGTCCTGGAAAGCCATACACCACCTGCGTATGAGCGGCCTTCTGGCATGAACGTGTGAAGGCATAAAGAAGGTGCCGTGCCCTGTGACGGTGCTTGACGAACCCCTTGTGAAGAAGTCTGCCCTCAGCTATCATATTGTTTCAGGAAGATAAAAGTGTTTTCCGTCGTGGGTGTGGAGGCATGAGGGACGTACCCTAGAGTCGGCCGTCCGTTTCGAATGTGTCTACTGTTCGTTCCATGAAGAAGGATGAGTATGGAGAGGTAATGATGTGAGGAAGCGTAAGGAGGCTTGCCTACGGGTGTTTGACTCTAAGAACAAATCTAGAAGGGTTGCCGTCCGTCGACGACCAGCCCTTTCCGTACGGATGGAAGCACCTTGTTAAAGCTTAGGGCGAGAGAAAAGAGACGGAAAGCGCGATACACTACAGTGAGGAACACGGTGTGTGGAGGGTCCCTCTCCACGAAAGTCTTGTGTCATGAAGTTGAAGGGCCTCAAAGGTACGTGAGCTAGCCTCAGCAGCGCCTTCCACTGAACTCAGAGAAACAAGGCCACGTCCAACACGATTTCGTGCTCACCTCTCGGTGCGGGAAGCATGACGCCTTTTGAGATATATGTGTAAGTGTCTTACACTCACCTCTCAAGGAACAAAGCGGTAGAGAGAAAATAGTCTTTCCACTGCCATCTACAGGGAAGAAGACGCAGGAAATTTCCAACGTTAAAAGCGAAGGCACAACTACTGTGCCATATACCACTGCTTGAGAACGAACTTGGGTCGAAAGCTTCTCCCAACTCAGATCTTGTTTCGGGAAGATAGAAGCGTGTCAGTACTTTGTTTGAAAGCGCAAGGAAGATGCCACACGCTGATTTGTGAAGAAAAATGGGGGTCCGAATGGGACAACCAACAACTAGTTGTCCCCTAGAGAGGTGTGGGTCTGGAAAGGGGAGGAAGCGTAAGGGACGTGCTATACACTTAAGTCTAAGAAACAACGCTGCTGTGGAGGGGCGGTCCTTCGACTGCCATCGGCTTTGCTGAGGGACGAAGCGGCTTGAAGCAAAGTGCGAAAGAAAACGGAGGGAAGGAAGAGTGATACACCATACTCGCGGAACAACTTCTTCTGGGGGCTTTCCTCAACGAACACCATGTGTCACGAAGATAGAAGGGTTTTCAAAGGATGTGACTTCGCCCAAGGAAAGGCATACACTAATCTCTGCGAACCAAGTCTGTGTCAAACGCGACTTCGAGCTTCCATCTGGGTTCCCGAGGAATCCAGAGTCACAAAATGTACGTGTCGAATCCTAAACAAAGGAAGTACTCTTCAGTCTGAAGAAACACCCCTGCCGAGAAACGAACTACTCACTAACATCTTCCCTGAACATGGTAGACTTTTCCCATGTAAGGGTGAAATCGCAAGGAATGTGCCCCATGCCTGTGCTACAGAAGTAATTAGTGTAGAATGTCTGTCGCAATTCAAATCCTGTTCCGTGGGAAGTGTTTCCAAGAGTATGAGAGAGCAGATGGAAAAGGTCACGGCTTCAAGGGTGAGAAGGAAATCCGTCAGGAAAGCCATACACGTAAGGGTGAGAAGCACTTAGCATGAAATGGTGAAAGCATCTAGAATGTGCCCTGTGACGGACGGTGCTTGAGAAACCACTTGTGAAGAAGGCTTCCCTCAACTATCATATCGTTTCAGGAAAGAGGAAAGTGTTTTCCGTATTGGGTGTGAAGGCGTAAGGGACATAGACTAGACTTAGCTCTCCGTTTCGAATGTGCCTACCGTCGTGACATGAAGAAAGATGTGTATGGAAATGTATGATGTGCGGAAGCACAAGGAAGATGGCATACGCCTGTTTCCCTCTAAGAACAAATCTCGAGGGTTGGCGTCCTTCGACTACCGTCTCTTTTCGTAAGGATGGAAGCGGCTTGTTAAACCGGGTGTGAAAGGAAAGAGCTGGAACGCGCGATACCGTCCAGGGAGGAACACGTTGGGCGGAGGGTTTCTCTCCATTAAGTCCTGTGTCGTGGAGGTGGATGGGTCTTCCAATGTACGCGGGCTAGCCTCAGTGGTAGTAGCCTTACACTGAATTCTGAGAAACGAGGCCATGTCCATCAGGCTTTCGTGCTAACATCTGGGTTCTTGAAGAAAGAAGCCTTTGGAGGTATGTGTGTGTTGCTATAGAAGGTAAGTGTCTTACACTCGCCTCTCAAGAAACGAAAAGTGTAGGGAAACAGTCTTTCCACTACCACCTACAGGGAAGAGATGGAAGAACTTTCCACCGTTAAAAGTGAAGGCACAACTACTGTGCCATATTCCACTGTTTGAGAAAGGAGTTGTGTCTCAAGCTTCTCTCAACTCAGATCTTGTTTCAGGGAGAGACAAGCGTTTTCAGGACTTCGTGTGAAAGCGTCAGGAAAATGCCATCCGCGGAATTGTGAGGAAAAATGTGCGTCGAATGTGACCACCAACGAACAAGTTGTCCCCTAGAGAGGTGTGTGTCTGGAAATCGGAGGAAGCGTAAGGAACGAGCTCTACACTTAGGTCTCAAAAGCAATGCTGCGGAGGAGCGGTCCTTCGACTCCCTTCTCCCTTCCGAAGGATCGAAGCGGCTTTACGCCAAGTATGAAAGGAAGCAGAGGAAAAGCCCGATAGGCCTTCCTCGTGGAACAACGTGGTATGGAGGGCTTCGCTCAATGGACACCATGGGTCACGACGCTAGAAGGGTTTTCCAAATGTACGTGAGTTCGCCAAAGGAAAGCCACAGACGAAACGGCGCGAAACAAGTCTGTGTCGAAGGCGACTTCGAGCTGACCTCTGGCGTCACGGGGAGAACATAGTCACAACAGGTATGTGTTGAATCCGAAACAGGCGGCGTGCACTTCAGTCTGAAGAAACACCACTGCAGAGAAACCGTGTTTCTACTAACACCTTCCCTGAAAATGCTCGTCTATTCCAACGTAAGTGTGGCAGCGCGAGGAATGTGCCCCGTGCCTGTGGCACAGACATACTTAGGGTAGATGGTCCCTCGCCATTCCAATCTTGTTCCGCGAGGAACGTTTTCAAAGAGTATGAGAGACAGCAGAGGGAACAGGTCATGCCTTTAAGTGTGAGAAGGAAGTCCTGGAAAGCCATACACCACCTGCGTATGAGCGGCCTTCTGGCATGAACGTGTGAAGGCATAAAGAAGGTGCCGTGCCCTGTGACGGTGCTTGACGAACCCCTTGTGAAGAAGTCTGCCCTCAGCTATCATATTGTTTCAGGAAGATAAAAGTGTTTTCCGTCGTGGGTGTGGAGGCATGAGGGACGTACCCTAGAGTCGGCCGTCCGTTTCGAATGTGTCTACTGTTCGTTCCATGAAGAAGGATGAGTATGGAGAGGTATGATGTGAGGAAGCGTAAGGAGGCTTGCCTACGGGTGTTTGACTCTAAGAACAAATCTAGAGGGTTGCCGTCCGTCGACGACCAGCCCTTTCCGTACGGATGGAAGCACCTTGTTAAAGCTTAGGGCGAGAGAAAAGAGACGGAAAGCGCGATACACTACAGTGAGGAACACGGTGTGTGGAGGGTCCCTCTCCACGAAAGTCTTGTGTCATGAAGTTGGAAGGGCCTTCAAAGGTACGTGAGCTAGCCTCAGCAGCGCCTTCCACTGAACTCAGAGAAACAAGGCCACGTCCAACACGATTTCGTGCTCACCTCTCGGTGCGGGAAGCATGACGCCTTTTGAGATATATGTGTAAGTGTCTTACACTCACCTCTCAAGGAACAAAGCGGTAGAGAGAAATAGTCTTTCCACTGCCATCTACAGGGAAGAAGACGCAGGAAATTTCCAACGTTAAAAGCGAAGGCACAACTACTGTGCCATATACCACTGCTTGAGAACGAACTTGGGTCGAAAGCTTCTCCCAACTCAGATCTTGTTTCGGGAAGATAGAAGCGTTGTCAGTACTTTGTTTGAAAGCGCAAGGAAGATGCCACACGCTGATTTGTGAAGAAAAATGGGGGTCGAATGGGACAACCAACACACTAGTTGTCCCCTAGAGAGGTGTGGGTCTGGAAAGGGGAGGAAGCGTAAGGGACGTGCTATACACTTAAGTCTAAGAAACAACGCTGCTGTGGAGGGGCGGTCCTTCGACTGCCATCGGCTTTGCTGAGGGACGAAGCGGCTTGAAGCAAAGTGCGAAAGAAAACGGAGGGGAAGGAAGAGTGATACACCATACTCGCGGAACAACTTCTTCTGGGGGGGCTTTCCTCAACGAACACCATGTGTCACGAAGATAGAAGGGTTTTCAAAAGGATGTGACTTCGCCCAAGGAAAGGCATACACTAATCTCTGCGAACCAAGTCTGTGTCAAACGCGACTTCGAGCTTCCATCTGGGTTCCCGAGGAATCCAGAGTCACAAAATGTACGTGTCGAATCCTAAACAAAGGAAGTACTCTTCAGTCTGAAGAAACACCCCTGCCGAGAAACGAACTACTCACTAACATCTTCCCTGAACATGGTAGACTTTTCCCATGTAAGGGTGAAATCGCAAGGAATGTGCCCCATGCCTGTGCTACAGAAGTAATTAGTGTAGAATGTCTGTCGCAATTCAAATCCTGTTCCGTGGGAAGTGTTTCCAAGAGTATGAGAGAGCAGATGGAAAAGGTCACGGCTTCAAGGGTGAGAAGGAAATCCGTCAGGAAAGCCATACACGTAAGGGTGAGAAGCACTTAGCATGAAATGGTGAAAGCATCTAGAATGTGCCCTGTGACGGACGGTGCTTGAGAAACCACTTGTGAAGAAGGCTTCCCTCAACTATCATATCGTTTCAGGAAAGAGGAAAGTGTTTTCCGTATTGGGTGTGAAGGCGTAAGGGACATAGACTAGACTTAGCTCTCCGTTTCGAATGTGCCTACCGTCGTGACATGAAGAAAGATGTGTATGGAAATGTATGATGTGCGGAAGCACAAGGAAGATGGCATACGCCTGTTTCCCTCTAAGAACAAATCTCGAGGGTTGGCGTCCTTCGACTACCGTCTCTTTTCGTAAGGATGGAAGCGGCTTGTTAAACCGGGTGTGAAAGGAAAGAGCTGGAACGCGCGATACCGTCCAGGGAGGAACACGTTGGGCGGAGGGTTTCTCTCCATTAAGTCCTGTGTCGTGGAGGTGGATGGGTCTTCCAATGTACGCGGGCTAGCCTCAGTGGTAGTAGCCTTACACTGAATTCTGAGAAACGAGGCCATGTCCATCAGGCTTTCGTGCTAACATCTGGGTTCTTGAAGAAAGAAGCCTTTGGAGGTATGTGTGTGTTGCTATAGAAGGTAAGTGTCTTACACTCGCCTCTCAAGAAACGAAAAGTGTAGGGAAACAGTCTTTCCACTACCACCTACAGGGAAGAGATGGAAGAACTTTCCACCGTTAAAAGTGAAGGCACAACTACTGTGCCATATTCCACTGTTTGAGAAAGGAGTTGTGTCTCAAGCTTCTCTCAACTCAGATCTTGTTTCAGGGAGAGACAAGCGTTTTCAGGACTTCGTGTGAAAGCGTCAGGAAAATGCCATCCGCGGAATTGTGAGGAAAAATGTGCGTCGAATGTGACCACCAACGAACAAGTTGTCCCCTAGAGAGGTGTGTGTCTGGAAATCGGAGGAAGCGTAAGGAACGAGCTCTACACTTAGGTCTCAAAAGCAATGCTGCGGAGGAGCGGTCCTTCGACTCCCTTCTCCCTTCCGAAGGATCGAAGCGGCTTTACGCCAAGTATGAAAGGAAGCAGAGGAAAAGCCCGATAGGCCTTCCTCGTGGAACAACGTGGTATGGAGGGCTTCGCTCAATGGACACCATGGGTCACGACGCTAGAAGGGTTTTCCAAATGTACGTGAGTTCGCCAAAGGAAAGCCACAGACTAAACGGCGCGAAACAAGTCTGTGTCGAAGGCGACTTCGAGCTGACCTCTGGCGTCACGGGGAGAACATAGTCACAACAGGTATGTGTTGAATCCGAAACAGGCGGCGTGCACTTCAGTCTGAAGAAACACCACTGCAGAGAAACCGTGTTTCTACTAACACCTTCCCTGAAAATGCTCGTCTATTCCAACGTAAGTGTGGCAGCGCGAGGAATGTGCCCCGTGCCTGTGGCACAGACATACTTAGGGTAGATGGTCCCTCGCCATTCCAATCTTGTTCCGCGAGGAACGTTTTCAAAGAGTATGAGAGACAGCAGAGGGAACAGGTCATGCCTTTAAGTGTGAGAAGGAAGTCCTGGAAAGCCATACACCACCTGCGTATGAGCGGCCTTCTGGCATGAACGTGTGAAGGCATAAAGAAGGTGCCGTGCCCTGTGACGGTGCTTGACGAACCCCTTGTGAAGAAGTCTGCCCTCAGCTATCATATTGTTTCAGGAAGATAAAAGTGTTTTCCGTCGTGGGTGTGGAGGCATGAGGGACGTACCCTAGAGTCGGCCGTCCGTTTCGAATGTGTCTACTGTTCGTTCCATGAAGAAGGATGAGTATGGAGAGGTATGATGTGAGGAAGCGTAAGGAGGCTTGCCTACGGGTGTTTGACTCTAAGAACAAATCTAGAGGGTTGCCGTCCGTCGACGACCAGCCCTTTCCGTACGGATGGAAGCACCTTGTTAAAGCTTAGGGCGAGAGAAAAGAGACGGAAAGCGCGATACACTACAGTGAGGAACACGGTGTGTGGAGGGTCCCTCTCCACGAAAGTCTTGTGTCATGAAGTTGGAAGGGCCTTCAAAGGTACGTGAGCTAGCCTCAGCAGCGCCTTCCACTGAACTCAGAGAAACAAGGCCACGTCCAACACGATTTCGTGCTCACCTCTCGGTGCGGGAAGCATGACGCCTTTTGAGATATATGTGTAAGTGTCTTACACTCACCTCTCAAGGAACAAAGCGGTAGAGAGAAATAGTCTTTCCACTGCCATCTACAGGGAAGAAGACGCAGGAAATTTCCAACGTTAAAAGCGAAGGCACAACTACTGTGCCATATACCACTGCTTGAGAACGAACTTGGGTCGAAAGCTTCTCCCAACTCAGATCTTGTTTCGGGAAGATAGAAGCGTTGTCAGTACTTTGTTTGAAAGCGCAAGGAAGATGCCACACGCTGATTTGTGAAGAAAAATGGGGGTCGAATGGGACAACCAACACACTAGTTGTCCCCTAGAGAGGTGTGGGTCTGGAAAGGGGAGGAAGCGTAAGGGACGTGCTATACACTTAAGTCTAAGAAACAACGCTGCTGTGGAGGGGCGGTCCTTCGACTGCCATCGGCTTTGCTGAGGGACGAAGCGGCTTGAAGCAAAGTGCGAAAGAAAACGGAGGGGAAGGAAGAGTGATACACCATACTCGCGGAACAACTTCTTCTGGGGGGGCTTTCCTCAACGAACACCATGTGTCACGAAGATAGAAGGGTTTTCAAAAGGATGTGACTTCGCCCAAGGAAAGGCATACACTAATCTCTGCGAACCAAGTCTGTGTCAAACGCGACTTCGAGCTTCCATCTGGGTTCCCGAGGAATCCAGAGTCACAAAATGTACGTGTCGAATCCTAAACAAAGGAAGTACTCTTCAGTCTGAAGAAACACCCCTGCCGAGAAACGAACTACTCACTAACATCTTCCCTGAACATGGTAGACTTTTCCCATGTAAGGGTGAAATCGCAAGGAATGTGCCCCATGCCTGTGCTACAGAAGTAATTAGTGTAGAATGTCTGTCGCAATTCAAATCCTGTTCCGTGGGAAGTGTTTCCAAGAGTATGAGAGAGCAGATGGAAAAGGTCACGGCTTCAAGGGTGAGAAGGAAATCCGTCAGGAAAGCCATACACGTAAGGGTGAGAAGCACTTAGCATGAAATGGTGAAAGCATCTAGAATGTGCCCTGTGACGGACGGTGCTTGAGAAACCACTTGTGAAGAAGGCTTCCCTCAACTATCATATCGTTTCAGGAAAGAGGAAAGTGTTTTCCGTATTGGGTGTGAAGGCGTAAGGGACATAGACTAGACTTAGCTCTCCGTTTCGAATGTGCCTACCGTCGTGACATGAAGAAAGATGTGTATGGAAATGTATGATGTGCGGAAGCACAAGGAAGATGGCATACGCCTGTTTCCCTCTAAGAACAAATCTCGAGGGTTGGCGTCCTTCGACTACCGTCTCTTTTCGTAAGGATGGAAGCGGCTTGTTAAACCGGGTGTGAAAGGAAAGAGCTGGAACGCGCGATACCGTCCAGGGAGGAACACGTTGGGCGGAGGGTTTCTCTCCATTAAGTCCTGTGTCGTGGAGGTGGATGGGTCTTCCAATGTACGCGGGCTAGCCTCAGTGGTAGTAGCCTTACACTGAATTCTGAGAAACGAGGCCATGTCCATCAGGCTTTCGTGCTAACATCTGGGTTCTTGAAGAAAGAAGCCTTTGGAGGTATGTGTGTGTTGCTATAGAAGGTAAGTGTCTTACACTCGCCTCTCAAGAAACGAAAAGTGTAGGGAAACAGTCTTTCCACTACCACCTACAGGGAAGAGATGGAAGAACTTTCCACCGTTAAAAGTGAAGGCACAACTACTGTGCCATATTCCACTGTTTGAGAAAGGAGTTGTGTCTCAAGCTTCTCTCAACTCAGATCTTGTTTCAGGGAGAGACAAGCGTTTTCAGGACTTCGTGTGAAAGCGTCAGGAAAATGCCATCCGCGGAATTGTGAGGAAAAATGTGCGTCGAATGTGACCACCAACGAACAAGTTGTCCCCTAGAGAGGTGTGTGTCTGGAAATCGGAGGAAGCGTAAGGAACGAGCTCTACACTTAGGTCTCAAAAGCAATGCTGCGGAGGAGCGGTCCTTCGACTCCCTTCTCCCTTCCGAAGGATCGAAGCGGCTTTACGCCAAGTATGAAAGGAAGCAGAGGAAAAGCCCGATAGGCCTTCCTCGTGGAACAACGTGGTATGGAGGGCTTCGCTCAATGGACACCATGGGTCACGACGCTAGAAGGGTTTTCCAAATGTACGTGAGTTCGCCAAAGGAAAGCCACAGACTAAACGGCGCGAAACAAGTCTGTGTCGAAGGCGACTTCGAGCTGACCTCTGGCGTCACGGGGAGAACATAGTCACAACAGGTATGTGTTGAATCCGAAACAGGCGGCGTGCACTTCAGTCTGAAGAAACACCACTGCAGAGAAACCGTGTTTCTACTAACACCTTCCCTGAAAATGCTCGTCTATTCCAACGTAAGTGTGGCAGCGCGAGGAATGTGCCCCGTGCCTGTGGCACAGACATACTTAGGGTAGATGGTCCCTCGCCATTCCAATCTTGTTCCGCGAGGAACGTTTTCAAAGAGTATGAGAGACAGCAGAGGGAACAGGTCATGCCTTTAAGTGTGAGAAGGAAGTCCTGGAAAGCCATACACCACCTGCGTATGAGCGGCCTTCTGGCATGAACGTGTGAAGGCATAAAGAAGGTGCCGTGCCCTGTGACGGTGCTTGACGAACCCCTTGTGAAGAAGTCTGCCCTCAGCTATCATATTGTTTCAGGAAGATAAAAGTGTTTTCCGTCGTGGGTGTGGAGGCATGAGGGACGTACCCTAGAGTCGGCCGTCCGTTTCGAATGTGTCTACTGTTCGTTCCATGAAGAAGGATGAGTATGGAGAGGTATGATGTGAGGAAGCGTAAGGAGGCTTGCCTACGGGTGTTTGACTCTAAGAACAAATCTAGAGGGTTGCCGTCCGTCGACGACCAGCCCTTTCCGTACGGATGGAAGCACCTTGTTAAAGCTTAGGGCGAGAGAAAAGAGACGGAAAGCGCGATACACTACAGTGAGGAACACGGTGTGTGGAGGGTCCCTCTCCACGAAAGTCTTGTGTCATGAAGTTGGAAGGGCCTTCAAAGGTACGTGAGCTAGCCTCAGCAGCGCCTTCCACTGAACTCAGAGAAACAAGGCCACGTCCAACACGATTTCGTGCTCACCTCTCGGTGCGGGAAGCATGACGCCTTTTGAGATATATGTGTAAGTGTCTTACACTCACCTCTCAAGGAACAAAGCGGTAGAGAGAAATAGTCTTTCCACTGCCATCTACAGGGAAGAAGACGCAGGAAATTTCCAACGTTAAAAGCGAAGGCACAACTACTGTGCCATATACCACTGCTTGAGAACGAACTTGGGTCGAAAGCTTCTCCCAACTCAGATCTTGTTTCGGGAAGATAGAAGCGTTGTCAGTACTTTGTTTGAAAGCGCAAGGAAGATGCCACACGCTGATTTGTGAAGAAAAATGGGGGTCGAATGGGACAACCAACACACTAGTTGTCCCCTAGAGAGGTGTGGGTCTGGAAAGGGGAGGAAGCGTAAGGGACGTGCTATACACTTAAGTCTAAGAAACAACGCTGCTGTGGAGGGGCGGTCCTTCGACTGCCATCGGCTTTGCTGAGGGACGAAGCGGCTTGAAGCAAAGTGCGAAAGAAAACGGAGGGGAAGGAAGAGTGATACACCATACTCGCGGAACAACTTCTTCTGGGGGGGCTTTCCTCAACGAACACCATGTGTCACGAAGATAGAAGGGTTTTCAAAAGGATGTGACTTCGCCCAAGGAAAGGCATACACTAATCTCTGCGAACCAAGTCTGTGTCAAACGCGACTTCGAGCTTCCATCTGGGTTCCCGAGGAATCCAGAGTCACAAAATGTACGTGTCGAATCCTAAACAAAGGAAGTACTCTTCAGTCTGAAGAAACACCCCTGCCGAGAAACGAACTACTCACTAACATCTTCCCTGAACATGGTAGACTTTTCCCATGTAAGGGTGAAATCGCAAGGAATGTGCCCCATGCCTGTGCTACAGAAGTAATTAGTGTAGAATGTCTGTCGCAATTCAAATCCTGTTCCGTGGGAAGTGTTTCCAAGAGTATGAGAGAGCAGATGGAAAAGGTCACGGCTTCAAGGGTGAGAAGGAAATCCGTCAGGAAAGCCATACACGTAAGGGTGAGAAGCACTTAGCATGAAATGGTGAAAGCATCTAGAATGTGCCCTGTGACGGACGGTGCTTGAGAAACCACTTGTGAAGAAGGCTTCCCTCAACTATCATATCGTTTCAGGAAAGAGGAAAGTGTTTTCCGTATTGGGTGTGAAGGCGTAAGGGACATAGACTAGACTTAGCTCTCCGTTTCGAATGTGCCTACCGTCGTGACATGAAGAAAGATGTGTATGGAAATGTATGATGTGCGGAAGCACAAGGAAGATGGCATACGCCTGTTTCCCTCTAAGAACAAATCTCGAGGGTTGGCGTCCTTCGACTACCGTCTCTTTTCGTAAGGATGGAAGCGGCTTGTTAAACCGGGTGTGAAAGGAAAGAGCTGGAACGCGCGATACCGTCCAGGGAGGAACACGTTGGGCGGAGGGTTTCTCTCCATTAAGTCCTGTGTCGTGGAGGTGGATGGGTCTTCCAATGTACGCGGGCTAGCCTCAGTGGTAGTAGCCTTACACTGAATTCTGAGAAACGAGGCCATGTCCATCAGGCTTTCGTGCTAACATCTGGGTTCTTGAAGAAAGAAGCCTTTGGAGGTATGTGTGTGTTGCTATAGAAGGTAAGTGTCTTACACTCGCCTCTCAAGAAACGAAAAGTGTAGGGAAACAGTCTTTCCACTACCACCTACAGGGAAGAGATGGAAGAACTTTCCACCGTTAAAAGTGAAGGCACAACTACTGTGCCATATTCCACTGTTTGAGAAAGGAGTTGTGTCTCAAGCTTCTCTCAACTCAGATCTTGTTTCAGGGAGAGACAAGCGTTTTCAGGACTTCGTGTGAAAGCGTCAGGAAAATGCCATCCGCGGAATTGTGAGGAAAAATGTGCGTCGAATGTGACCACCAACGAACAAGTTGTCCCCTAGAGAGGTGTGTGTCTGGAAATCGGAGGAAGCGTAAGGAACGAGCTCTACACTTAGGTCTCAAAAGCAATGCTGCGGAGGAGCGGTCCTTCGACTCCCTTCTCCCTTCCGAAGGATCGAAGCGGCTTTACGCCAAGTATGAAAGGAAGCAGAGGAAAAGCCCGATAGGCCTTCCTCGTGGAACAACGTGGTATGGAGGGCTTCGCTCAATGGACACCATGGGTCACGACGCTAGAAGGGTTTTCCAAATGTACGTGAGTTCGCCAAAGGAAAGCCACAGACTAAACGGCGCGAAACAAGTCTGTGTCGAAGGCGACTTCGAGCTGACCTCTGGCGTCACGGGGAGAACATAGTCACAACAGGTATGTGTTGAATCCGAAACAGGCGGCGTGCACTTCAGTCTGAAGAAACACCACTGCAGAGAAACCGTGTTTCTACTAACACCTTCCCTGAAAATGCTCGTCTATTCCAACGTAAGTGTGGCAGCGCGAGGAATGTGCCCCGTGCCTGTGGCACAGACATACTTAGGGTAGATGGTCCCTCGCCATTCCAATCTTGTTCCGCGAGGAACGTTTTCAAAGAGTATGAGAGACAGCAGAGGGAACAGGTCATGCCTTTAAGTGTGAGAAGGAAGTCCTGGAAAGCCATACACCACCTGCGTATGAGCGGCCTTCTGGCATGAACGTGTGAAGGCATAAAGAAGGTGCCGTGCCCTGTGACGGTGCTTGACGAACCCCTTGTGAAGAAGTCTGCCCTCAGCTATCATATTGTTTCAGGAAGATAAAAGTGTTTTCCGTCGTGGGTGTGGAGGCATGAGGGACGTACCCTAGAGTCGGCCGTCCGTTTCGAATGTGTCTACTGTTCGTTCCATGAAGAAGGATGAGTATGGAGAGGTATGATGTGAGGAAGCGTAAGGAGGCTTGCCTACGGGTGTTTGACTCTAAGAACAAATCTAGAGGGTTGCCGTCCGTCGACGACCAGCCCTTTCCGTACGGATGGAAGCACCTTGTTAAAGCTTAGGGCGAGAGAAAAGAGACGGAAAGCGCGATACACTACAGTGAGGAACACGGTGTGTGGAGGGTCCCTCTCCACGAAAGTCTTGTGTCATGAAGTTGGAAGGGCCTTCAAAGGTACGTGAGCTAGCCTCAGCAGCGCCTTCCACTGAACTCAGAGAAACAAGGCCACGTCCAACACGATTTCGTGCTCACCTCTCGGTGCGGGAAGCATGACGCCTTTTGAGATATATGTGTAAGTGTCTTACACTCACCTCTCAAGGAACAAAGCGGTAGAGAGAAATAGTCTTTCCACTGCCATCTACAGGGAAGAAGACGCAGGAAATTTCCAACGTTAAAAGCGAAGGCACAACTACTGTGCCATATACCACTGCTTGAGAACGAACTTGGGTCGAAAGCTTCTCCCAACTCAGATCTTGTTTCGGGAAGATAGAAGCGTTGTCAGTACTTTGTTTGAAAGCGCAAGGAAGATGCCACACGCTGATTTGTGAAGAAAAATGGGGGTCGAATGGGACAACCAACACACTAGTTGTCCCCTAGAGAGGTGTGGGTCTGGAAAGGGGAGGAAGCGTAAGGGACGTGCTATACACTTAAGTCTAAGAAACAACGCTGCTGTGGAGGGGCGGTCCTTCGACTGCCATCGGCTTTGCTGAGGGACGAAGCGGCTTGAAGCAAAGTGCGAAAGAAAACGGAGGGGAAGGAAGAGTGATACACCATACTCGCGGAACAACTTCTTCTGGGGGGGCTTTCCTCAACGAACACCATGTGTCACGAAGATAGAAGGGTTTTCAAAAGGATGTGACTTCGCCCAAGGAAAGGCATACACTAATCTCTGCGAACCAAGTCTGTGTCAAACGCGACTTCGAGCTTCCATCTGGGTTCCCGAGGAATCCAGAGTCACAAAATGTACGTGTCGAATCCTAAACAAAGGAAGTACTCTTCAGTCTGAAGAAACACCCCTGCCGAGAAACGAACTACTCACTAACATCTTCCCTGAACATGGTAGACTTTTCCCATGTAAGGGTGAAATCGCAAGGAATGTGCCCCATGCCTGTGCTACAGAAGTAATTAGTGTAGAATGTCTGTCGCAATTCAAATCCTGTTCCGTGGGAAGTGTTTCCAAGAGTATGAGAGAGCAGATGGAAAAGGTCACGGCTTCAAGGGTGAGAAGGAAATCCGTCAGGAAAGCCATACACGTAAGGGTGAGAAGCACTTAGCATGAAATGGTGAAAGCATCTAGAATGTGCCCTGTGACGGACGGTGCTTGAGAAACCACTTGTGAAGAAGGCTTCCCTCAACTATCATATCGTTTCAGGAAAGAGGAAAGTGTTTTCCGTATTGGGTGTGAAGGCGTAAGGGACATAGACTAGACTTAGCTCTCCGTTTCGAATGTGCCTACCGTCGTGACATGAAGAAAGATGTGTATGGAAATGTATGATGTGCGGAAGCACAAGGAAGATGGCATACGCCTGTTTCCCTCTAAGAACAAATCTCGAGGGTTGGCGTCCTTCGACTACCGTCTCTTTTCGTAAGGATGGAAGCGGCTTGTTAAACCGGGTGTGAAAGGAAAGAGCTGGAACGCGCGATACCGTCCAGGGAGGAACACGTTGGGCGGAGGGTTTCTCTCCATTAAGTCCTGTGTCGTGGAGGTGGATGGGTCTTCCAATGTACGCGGGCTAGCCTCAGTGGTAGTAGCCTTACACTGAATTCTGAGAAACGAGGCCATGTCCATCAGGCTTTCGTGCTAACATCTGGGTTCTTGAAGAAAGAAGCCTTTGGAGGTATGTGTGTGTTGCTATAGAAGGTAAGTGTCTTACACTCGCCTCTCAAGAAACGAAAAGTGTAGGGAAACAGTCTTTCCACTACCACCTACAGGGAAGAGATGGAAGAACTTTCCACCGTTAAAAGTGAAGGCACAACTACTGTGCCATATTCCACTGTTTGAGAAAGGAGTTGTGTCTCAAGCTTCTCTCAACTCAGATCTTGTTTCAGGGAGAGACAAGCGTTTTCAGGACTTCGTGTGAAAGCGTCAGGAAAATGCCATCCGCGGAATTGTGAGGAAAAATGTGCGTCGAATGTGACCACCAACGAACAAGTTGTCCCCTAGAGAGGTGTGTGTCTGGAAATCGGAGGAAGCGTAAGGAACGAGCTCTACACTTAGGTCTCAAAAGCAATGCTGCGGAGGAGCGGTCCTTCGACTCCCTTCTCCCTTCCGAAGGATCGAAGCGGCTTTACGCCAAGTATGAAAGGAAGCAGAGGAAAAGCCCGATAGGCCTTCCTCGTGGAACAACGTGGTATGGAGGGCTTCGCTCAATGGACACCATGGGTCACGACGCTAGAAGGGTTTTCCAAATGTACGTGAGTTCGCCAAAGGAAAGCCACAGACTAAACGGCGCGAAACAAGTCTGTGTCGAAGGCGACTTCGAGCTGACCTCTGGCGTCACGGGGAGAACATAGTCACAACAGGTATGTGTTGAATCCGAAACAGGCGGCGTGCACTTCAGTCTGAAGAAACACCACTGCAGAGAAACCGTGTTTCTACTAACACCTTCCCTGAAAATGCTCGTCTATTCCAACGTAAGTGTGGCAGCGCGAGGAATGTGCCCCGTGCCTGTGGCACAGACATACTTAGGGTAGATGGTCCCTCGCCATTCCAATCTTGTTCCGCGAGGAACGTTTTCAAAGAGTATGAGAGACAGCAGAGGGAACAGGTCATGCCTTTAAGTGTGAGAAGGAAGTCCTGGAAAGCCATACACCACCTGTGTATGAGCGGCCTTCTGGCATGAACGTGTGAAGGCATAAAGAAGGTGCCGTGCCCTGTGACGGTGCTTGACGAACCCCTTGTGAAGAAGTCTGCCCTCAGCTATCATATTGTTTCAGGAAGATAAAAGTGTTTTCCGTCGTGGGTGTGGAGGCATGAGGGACGTACCCTAGAGTCGGCCGTCCGTTTCGAATGTGTCTACTGTTCGTTCCATGAAGAAGGATGAGTATGGAGAGGTATGATGTGAGGAAGCGTAAGGAGGCTTGCCTACGGGTGTTTGACTCTAAGAACAAATCTAGAGGGTTGCCGTCCGTCGACGACCAGCCCTTTCCGTACGGATGGAAGCACCTTGTTAAAGCTTAGGGCGAGAGAAAAGAGACGGAAAGCGCGATACACTACAGTGAGGAACACGGTGTGTGGAGGGTCCCTCTCCACGAAAGTCTTGTGTCATGAAGTTGGAAGGGCCTTCAAAGGTACGTGAGCTAGCCTCAGCAGCGCCTTCCACTGAACTCAGAGAAACAAGGCCACGTCCAACACGATTTCGTGCTCACCTCTCGGTGCGGGAAGCATGACGCCTTTTGAGATATATGTGTAAGTGTCTTACACTCACCTCTCAAGGAACAAAGCGGTAGAGAGAAATAGTCTTTCCACTGCCATCTACAGGGAAGAAGACGCAGGAAATTTCCAACGTTAAAAGCGAAGGCACAACTACTGTGCCATATACCACTGCTTGAGAACGAACTTGGGTCGAAAGCTTCTCCCAACTCAGATCTTGTTTCGGGAAGATAGAAGCGTTGTCAGTACTTTGTTTGAAAGCGCAAGGAAGATGCCACACGCTGATTTGTGAAGAAAAATGGGGGTCGAATGGGACAACCAACACACTAGTTGTCCCCTAGAGAGGTGTGGGTCTGGAAAGGGGAGGAAGCGTAAGGGACGTGCTATACACTTAAGTCTAAGAAACAACGCTGCTGTGGAGGGGCGGTCCTTCGACTGCCATCGGCTTTGCTGAGGGACGAAGCGGCTTGAAGCAAAGTGCGAAAGAAAACGGAGGGGAAGGAAGAGTGATACACCATACTCGCGGAACAACTTCTTCTGGGGGGGCTTTCCTCAACGAACACCATGTGTCACGAAGATAGAAGGGTTTTCAAAAGGATGTGACTTCGCCCAAGGAAAGGCATACACTAATCTCTGCGAACCAAGTCTGTGTCAAACGCGACTTCGAGCTTCCATCTGGGTTCCCGAGGAATCCAGAGTCACAAAATGTACGTGTCGAATCCTAAACAAAGGAAGTACTCTTCAGTCTGAAGAAACACCCCTGCCGAGAAACGAACTACTCACTAACATCTTCCCTGAACATGGTAGACTTTTCCCATGTAAGGGTGAAATCGCAAGGAATGTGCCCCATGCCTGTGCTACAGAAGTAATTAGTGTAGAATGTCTGTCGCAATTCAAATCCTGTTCCGTGGGAAGTGTTTCCAAGAGTATGAGAGAGCAGATGGAAAAGGTCACGGCTTCAAGGGTGAGAAGGAAATCCGTCAGGAAAGCCATACACGTAAGGGTGAGAAGCACTTAGCATGAAATGGTGAAAGCATCTAGAATGTGCCCTGTGACGGACGGTGCTTGAGAAACCACTTGTGAAGAAGGCTTCCCTCAACTATCATATCGTTTCAGGAAAGAGGAAAGTGTTTTCCGTATTGGGTGTGAAGGCGTAAGGGACATAGACTAGACTTAGCTCTCCGTTTCGAATGTGCCTACCGTCGTGACATGAAGAAAGATGTGTATGGAAATGTATGATGTGCGGAAGCACAAGGAAGATGGCATACGCCTGTTTCCCTCTAAGAACAAATCTCGAGGGTTGGCGTCCTTCGACTACCGTCTCTTTTCGTAAGGATGGAAGCGGCTTGTTAAACCGGGTGTGAAAGGAAAGAGCTGGAACGCGCGATACCGTCCAGGGAGGAACACGTTGGGCGGAGGGTTTCTCTCCATTAAGTCCTGTGTCGTGGAGGTGGATGGGTCTTCCAATGTACGCGGGCTAGCCTCAGTGGTAGTAGCCTTACACTGAATTCTGAGAAACGAGGCCATGTCCATCAGGCTTTCGTGCTAACATCTGGGTTCTTGAAGAAAGAAGCCTTTGGAGGTATGTGTGTGTTGCTATAGAAGGTAAGTGTCTTACACTCGCCTCTCAAGAAACGAAAAGTGTAGGGAAACAGTCTTTCCACTACCACCTACAGGGAAGAGATGGAAGAACTTTCCACCGTTAAAAGTGAAGGCACAACTACTGTGCCATATTCCACTGTTTGAGAAAGGAGTTGTGTCTCAAGCTTCTCTCAACTCAGATCTTGTTTCAGGGAGAGACAAGCGTTTTCAGGACTTCGTGTGAAAGCGTCAGGAAAATGCCATCCGCGGAATTGTGAGGAAAAATGTGCGTCGAATGTGACCACCAACGAACAAGTTGTCCCCTAGAGAGGTGTGTGTCTGGAAATCGGAGGAAGCGTAAGGAACGAGCTCTACACTTAGGTCTCAAAAGCAATGCTGCGGAGGAGCGGTCCTTCGACTCCCTTCTCCCTTCCGAAGGATCGAAGCGGCTTTACGCCAAGTATGAAAGGAAGCAGAGGAAAAGCCCGATAGGCCTTCCTCGTGGAACAACGTGGTATGGAGGGCTTCGCTCAATGGACACCATGGGTCACGACGCTAGAAGGGTTTTCCAAATGTACGTGAGTTCGCCAAAGGAAAGCCACAGACGAAACGGCGCGAAACAAGTCTGTGTCGAAGGCGACTTCGAGCTGACCTCTGGCGTCACGGGGAGAACATAGTCACAACAGGTATGTGTTGAATCCGAAACAGGCGGCGTGCACTTCAGTCTGAAGAAACACCACTGCAGAGAAACCGTGTTTCTACTAACACCTTCCCTGAAAATGCTCGTCTATTCCAACGTAAGTGTGGCAGCGCGAGGAATGTGCCCCGTGCCTGTGGCACAGACATACTTAGGGTAGATGGTCCCTCGCCATTCCAATCTTGTTCCGCGAGGAACGTTTTCAAAGAGTATGAGAGACAGCAGAGGGAACAGGTCATGCCTTTAAGTGTGAGAAGGAAGTCCTGGAAAGCCATACACCACCTGCGTATGAGCGGCCTTCTGGCATGAACGTGTGAAGGCATAAAGAAGGTGCCGTGCCCTGTGACGGTGCTTGACGAACCCCTTGTGAAGAAGTCTGCCCTCAGCTATCATATTGTTTCAGGAAGATAAAAGTGTTTTCCGTCGTGGGTGTGGAGGCATGAGGGACGTACCCTAGAGTCGGCCGTCCGTTTCGAATGTGTCTACTGTTCGTTCCATGAAGAAGGATGAGTATGGAGAGGTATGATGTGAGGAAGCGTAAGGAGGCTTGCCTACGGGTGTTTGACTCTAAGAACAAATCTAGAGGGTTGCCGTCCGTCGACGACCAGCCCTTTCCGTACGGATGGAAGCACCTTGTTAAAGCTTAGGGCGAGAGAAAAGAGACGGAAAGCGCGATACACTACAGTGAGGAACACGGTGTGTGGAGGGTCCCTCTCCACGAAAGTCTTGTGTCATGAAGTTGGAAGGGCCTTCAAAGGTACGTGAGCTAGCCTCAGCAGCGCCTTCCACTGAACTCAGAGAAACAAGGCCACGTCCAACACGATTTCGTGCTCACCTCTCGGTGCGGGAAGCATGACGCCTTTTGAGATATATGTGTAAGTGTCTTACACTCACCTCTCAAGGAACAAAGCGGTAGAG
Organism: Eumetopias jubatus; assembly: GCF_037043125.1. NCBI lineage: Eukaryota > Metazoa > Chordata > Mammalia > Carnivora > Otariidae > Eumetopias > Eumetopias jubatus. The sequence continues at coordinate 60,005 of NW_028275071.1, read as the reverse complement.
AGAAATAGTCTTTCCACTGCCATCTACAGGGAAGAAGACGCAGGAAATTTCCAACGTTAAAAGCGAAGGCACAACTACTGTGCCATATACCACTGCTTGAGAACGAACTTGGGTCGAAAGCTTCTCCCAACTCAGATCTTGTTTCGGGAAGATAGAAGCGTTGTCAGTACTTTGTTTGAAAGCGCAAGGAAGATGCCACACGCTGATTTGTGAAGAAAAATGGGGGTCGAATGGGACAACCAACACACTAGTTGTCCCCTAGAGAGGTGTGGGTCTGGAAAGGGGAGGAAGCGTAAGGGACGTGCTATACACTTAAGTCTAAGAAACAACGCTGCTGTGGAGGGGCGGTCCTTCGACTGCCATCGGCTTTGCTGAGGGACGAAGCGGCTTGAAGCAAAGTGCGAAAGAAAACGGAGGGGAAGGAAGAGTGATACACCATACTCGCGGAACAACTTCTTCTGGGGGGGCTTTCCTCAACGAACACCATGTGTCACGAAGATAGAAGGGTTTTCAAAAGGATGTGACTTCGCCCAAGGAAAGGCATACACTAATCTCTGCGAACCAAGTCTGTGTCAAACGCGACTTCGAGCTTCCATCTGGGTTCCCGAGGAATCCAGAGTCACAAAATGTACGTGTCGAATCCTAAACAAAGGAAGTACTCTTCAGTCTGAAGAAACACCCCTGCCGAGAAACGAACTACTCACTAACATCTTCCCTGAACATGGTAGACTTTTCCCATGTAAGGGTGAAATCGCAAGGAATGTGCCCCATGCCTGTGCTACAGAAGTAATTAGTGTAGAATGTCTGTCGCAATTCAAATCCTGTTCCGTGGGAAGTGTTTCCAAGAGTATGAGAGAGCAGATGGAAAAGGTCACGGCTTCAAGGGTGAGAAGGAAATCCGTCAGGAAAGCCATACACGTAAGGGTGAGAAGCACTTAGCATGAAATGGTGAAAGCATCTAGAATGTGCCCTGTGACGGACGGTGCTTGAGAAACCACTTGTGAAGAAGGCTTCCCTCAACTATCATATCGTTTCAGGAAAGAGGAAAGTGTTTTCCGTATTGGGTGTGAAGGCGTAAGGGACATAGACTAGACTTAGCTCTCCGTTTCGAATGTGCCTACCGTCGTGACATGAAGAAAGATGTGTATGGAAATGTATGATGTGCGGAAGCACAAGGAAGATGGCATACGCCTGTTTCCCTCTAAGAACAAATCTCGAGGGTTGGCGTCCTTCGACTACCGTCTCTTTTCGTAAGGATGGAAGCGGCTTGTTAAACCGGGTGTGAAAGGAAAGAGCTGGAACGCGCGATACCGTCCAGGGAGGAACACGTTGGGCGGAGGGTTTCTCTCCATTAAGTCCTGTGTCGTGGAGGTGGATGGGTCTTCCAATGTACGCGGGCTAGCCTCAGTGGTAGTAGCCTTACACTGAATTCTGAGAAACGAGGCCATGTCCATCAGGCTTTCGTGCTAACATCTGGGTTCTTGAAGAAAGAAGCCTTTGGAGGTATGTGTGTGTTGCTATAGAAGGTAAGTGTCTTACACTCGCCTCTCAAGAAACGAAAAGTGTAGGGAAACAGTCTTTCCACTACCACCTACAGGGAAGAGATGGAAGAACTTTCCACCGTTAAAAGTGAAGGCACAACTACTGTGCCATATTCCACTGTTTGAGAAAGGAGTTGTGTCTCAAGCTTCTCTCAACTCAGATCTTGTTTCAGGGAGAGACAAGCGTTTTCAGGACTTCGTGTGAAAGCGTCAGGAAAATGCCATCCGCGGAATTGTGAGGAAAAATGTGCGTCGAATGTGACCACCAACGAACAAGTTGTCCCCTAGAGAGGTGTGTGTCTGGAAATCGGAGGAAGCGTAAGGAACGAGCTCTACACTTAGGTCTCAAAAGCAATGCTGCGGAGGAGCGGTTCTTCGACTCCCTTCTCCCTTCCGAAGGATCGAAGCGGCTTTACGCCAAGTATGAAAGGAAGCAGAGGAAAAGCCCGATAGGCCTTCCTCGTGGAACAACGTGGTATGGAGGGCTTCGCTCAATGGACACCATGGGTCACGACGCTAGAAGGGTTTTCCAAATGTACGTGAGTTCGCCAAAGGAAAGCCACAGACTAAACGGCGCGAAACAAGTCTGTGTCGAAGGCGACTTCGAGCTGACCTCTGGCGTCACGGGGAGAACATAGTCACAACAGGTATGTGTTGAATCCGAAACAGGCGGCGTGCACTTCAGTCTGAAGAAACACCACTGCAGAGAAACCGTGTTTCTACTAACACCTTCCCTGAAAATGCTCGTCTATTCCAACGTAAGTGTGGCAGCGCGAGGAATGTGCCCCGTGCCTGTGGCACAGACATACTTAGGGTAGATGGTCCCTCGCCATTCCAATCTTGTTCCGCGAGGAACGTTTTCAAAGAGTATGAGAGACAGCAGAGGGAACAGGTCATGCCTTTAAGTGTGAGAAGGAAGTCCTGGAAAGCCATACACCACCTGCGTATGAGCGGCCTTCTGGCATGAACGTGTGAAGGCATAAAGAAGGTGCCGTGCCCTGTGACGGTGCTTGACGAACCCCTTGTGAAGAAGTCTGCCCTCAGCTATCATATTGTTTCAGGAAGATAAAAGTGTTTTCCGTCGTGGGTGTGGAGGCATGAGGGACGTACCCTAGAGTCGGCCGTCCGTTTCGAATGTGTCTACTGTTCGTTCCATGAAGAAGGATGAGTATGGAGAGGTATGATGTGAGGAAGCGTAAGGAGGCTTGCCTACGGGTGTTTGACTCTAAGAACAAATCTAGAGGGTTGCCGTCCGTCGACGACCAGCCCTTTCCGTACGGATGGAAGCACCTTGTTAAAGCTTAGGGCGAGAGAAAAGAGACGGAAAGCGCGATACACTACAGTGAGGAACACGGTGTGTGGAGGGTCCCTCTCCACGAAAGTCTTGTGTCATGAAGTTGGAAGGGCCTTCAAAGGTACGTGAGCTAGCCTCAGCAGCGCCTTCCACTGAACTCAGAGAAACAAGGCCACGTCCAACACGATTTCGTGCTCACCTCTCGGTGCGGGAAGCATGACGCCTTTTGAGATATATGTGTAAGTGTCTTACACTCACCTCTCAAGGAACAAAGCGGTAGAGAGAAATAGTCTTTCCACTGCCATCTACAGGGAAGAAGACGCAGGAAATTTCCAACGTTAAAAGCGAAGGCACAACTACTGTGCCATATACCACTGCTTGAGAACGAACTTGGGTCGAAAGCTTCTCCCAACTCAGATCTTGTTTCGGGAAGATAGAAGCGTTGTCAGTACTTTGTTTGAAAGCGCAAGGAAGATGCCACACGCTGATTTGTGAAGAAAAATGGGGGTCGAATGGGACAACCAACACACTAGTTGTCCCCTAGAGAGGTGTGGGTCTGGAAAGGGGAGGAAGCGTAAGGGACGTGCTATACACTTAAGTCTAAGAAACAACGCTGCTGTGGAGGGGCGGTCCTTCGACTGCCATCGGCTTTGCTGAGGGACGAAGCGGCTTGAAGCAAAGTGCGAAAGAAAACGGAGGGGAAGGAAGAGTGATACACCATACTCGCGGAACAACTTCTTCTGGGGGGGCTTTCCTCAACGAACACCATGTGTCACGAAGATAGAAGGGTTTTCAAAAGGATGTGACTTCGCCCAAGGAAAGGCATACACTAATCTCTGCGAACCAAGTCTGTGTCAAACGCGACTTCGAGCTTCCATCTGGGTTCCCGAGGAATCCAGAGTCACAAAATGTACGTGTCGAATCCTAAACAAAGGAAGTACTCTTCAGTCTGAAGAAACACCCCTGCCGAGAAACGAACTACTCACTAACATCTTCCCTGAACATGGTAGACTTTTCCCATGTAAGGGTGAAATCGCAAGGAATGTGCCCCATGCCTGTGCTACAGAAGTAATTAGTGTAGAATGTCTGTCGCAATTCAAATCCTGTTCCGTGGGAAGTGTTTCCAAGAGTATGAGAGAGCAGATGGAAAAGGTCACGGCTTCAAGGGTGAGAAGGAAATCCGTCAGGAAAGCCATACACGTAAGGGTGAGAAGCACTTAGCATGAAATGGTGAAAGCATCTAGAATGTGCCCTGTGACGGACGGTGCTTGAGAAACCACTTGTGAAGAAGGCTTCCCTCAACTATCATATCGTTTCAGGAAAGAGGAAAGTGTTTTCCGTATTGGGTGTGAAGGCGTAAGGGACATAGACTAGACTTAGCTCTCCGTTTCGAATGTGCCTACCGTCGTGACATGAAGAAAGATGTGTATGGAAATGTATGATGTGCGGAAGCACAAGGAAGATGGCATACGCCTGTTTCCCTCTAAGAACAAATCTCGAGGGTTGGCGTCCTTCGACTACCGTCTCTTTTCGTAAGGATGGAAGCGGCTTGTTAAACCGGGTGTGAAAGGAAAGAGCTGGAACGCGCGATACCGTCCAGGGAGGAACACGTTGGGCGGAGGGTTTCTCTCCATTAAGTCCTGTGTCGTGGAGGTGGATGGGTCTTCCAATGTACGCGGGCTAGCCTCAGTGGTAGTAGCCTTACACTGAATTCTGAGAAACGAGGCCATGTCCATCAGGCTTTCGTGCTAACATCTGGGTTCTTGAAGAAAGAAGCCTTTGGAGGTATGTGTGTGTTGCTATAGAAGGTAAGTGTCTTACACTCGCCTCTCAAGAAACGAAAAGTGTAGGGAAACAGTCTTTCCACTACCACCTACAGGGAAGAGATGGAAGAACTTTCCACCGTTAAAAGTGAAGGCACAACTACTGTGCCATATTCCACTGTTTGAGAAAGGAGTTGTGTCTCAAGCTTCTCTCAACTCAGATCTTGTTTCAGGGAGAGACAAGCGTTTTCAGGACTTCGTGTGAAAGCGTCAGGAAAATGCCATCCGCGGAATTGTGAGGAAAAATGTGCGTCGAATGTGACCACCAACGAACAAGTTGTCCCCTAGAGAGGTGTGTGTCTGGAAATCGGAGGAAGCGTAAGGAACGAGCTCTACACTTAGGTCTCAAAAGCAATGCTGCGGAGGAGCGGTCCTTCGACTCCCTTCTCCCTTCCGAAGGATCGAAGCGGCTTTACGCCAAGTATGAAAGGAAGCAGAGGAAAAGCCCGATAGGCCTTCCTCGTGGAACAACGTGGTATGGAGGGCTTCGCTCAATGGACACCATGGGTCACGACGCTAGAAGGGTTTTCCAAATGTACGTGAGTTCGCCAAAGGAAAGCCACAGACTAAACGGCGCGAAACAAGTCTGTGTCGAAGGCGACTTCGAGCTGACCTCTGGCGTCACGGGGAGAACATAGTCACAACAGGTATGTGTTGAATCCGAAACAGGCGGCGTGCACTTCAGTCTGAAGAAACACCACTGCAGAGAAACCGTGTTTCTACTAACACCTTCCCTGAAAATGCTCGTCTATTCCAACGTAAGTGTGGCAGCGCGAGGAATGTGCCCCGTGCCTGTGGCACAGACATACTTAGGGTAGATGGTCCCTCGCCATTCCAATCTTGTTCCGCGAGGAACGTTTTCAAAGAGTATGAGAGACAGCAGAGGGAACAGGTCATGCCTTTAAGTGTGAGAAGGAAGTCCTGGAAAGCCATACACCACCTGCGTATGAGCGGCCTTCTGGCATGAACGTGTGAAGGCATAAAGAAGGTGCCGTGCCCTGTGACGGTGCTTGACGAACCCCTTGTGAAGAAGTCTGCCCTCAGCTATCATATTGTTTCAGGAAGATAAAAGTGTTTTCCGTCGTGGGTGTGGAGGCATGAGGGACGTACCCTAGAGTCGGCCGTCCGTTTCGAATGTGTCTACTGTTCGTTCCATGAAGAAGGATGAGTATGGAGAGGTATGATGTGAGGAAGCGTAAGGAGGCTTGCCTACGGGTGTTTGACTCTAAGAACAAATCTAGAGGGTTGCCGTCCGTCGACGACCAGCCCTTTCCGTACGGATGGAAGCACCTTGTTAAAGCTTAGGGCGAGAGAAAAGAGACGGAAAGCGCGATACACTACAGTGAGGAACACGGTGTGTGGAGGGTCCCTCTCCACGAAAGTCTTGTGTCATGAAGTTGGAAGGGCCTTCAAAGGTACGTGAGCTAGCCTCAGCAGCGCCTTCCACTGAACTCAGAGAAACAAGGCCACGTCCAACACGATTTCGTGCTCACCTCTCGGTGCGGGAAGCATGACGCCTTTTGAGATATATGTGTAAGTGTCTTACACTCACCTCTCAAGGAACAAAGCGGTAGAGAGAAATAGTCTTTCCACTGCCATCTACAGGGAAGAAGACGCAGGAAATTTCCAACGTTAAAAGCGAAGGCACAACTACTGTGCCATATACCACTGCTTGAGAACGAACTTGGGTCGAAAGCTTCTCCCAACTCAGATCTTGTTTCGGGAAGATAGAAGCGTTGTCAGTACTTTGTTTGAAAGCGCAAGGAAGATGCCACACGCTGATTTGTGAAGAAAAATGGGGGTCGAATGGGACAACCAACACACTAGTTGTCCCCTAGAGAGGTGTGGGTCTGGAAAGGGGAGGAAGCGTAAGGGACGTGCTATACACTTAAGTCTAAGAAACAACGCTGCTGTGGAGGGGCGGTCCTTCGACTGCCATCGGCTTTGCTGAGGGACGAAGCGGCTTGAAGCAAAGTGCGAAAGAAAACGGAGGGGAAGGAAGAGTGATACACCATACTCGCGGAACAACTTCTTCTGGGGGGGCTTTCCTCAACGAACACCATGTGTCACGAAGATAGAAGGGTTTTCAAAAGGATGTGACTTCGCCCAAGGAAAGGCATACACTAATCTCTGCGAACCAAGTCTGTGTCAAACGCGACTTCGAGCTTCCATCTGGGTTCCCGAGGAATCCAGAGTCACAAAATGTACGTGTCGAATCCTAAACAAAGGAAGTACTCTTCAGTCTGAAGAAACACCCCTGCCGAGAAACGAACTACTCACTAACATCTTCCCTGAACATGGTAGACTTTTCCCATGTAAGGGTGAAATCGCAAGGAATGTGCCCCATGCCTGTGCTACAGAAGTAATTAGTGTAGAATGTCTGTCGCAATTCAAATCCTGTTCCGTGGGAAGTGTTTCCAAGAGTATGAGAGAGCAGATGGAAAAGGTCACGGCTTCAAGGGTGAGAAGGAAATCCGTCAGGAAAGCCATACACGTAAGGGTGAGAAGCACTTAGCATGAAATGGTGAAAGCATCTAGAATATGCCCTGTGACGGACGGTGCTTGAGAAACCACTTGTGAAGAAGGCTTCCCTCAACTATCATATCGTTTCAGGAAAGAGGAAAGTGTTTTCCGTATTGGGTGTGAAGGCGTAAGGGACATAGACTAGACTTAGCTCTCCGTTTCGAATGTGCCTACCGTCGTGACATGAAGAAAGATGTGTATGGAAATGTATGATGTGCGGAAGCACAAGGAAGATGGCATACGCCTGTTTCCCTCTAAGAACAAATCTCGAGGGTTGGCGTCCTTCGACTACCGTCTCTTTTCGTAAGGATGGAAGCGGCTTGTTAAACCGGGTGTGAAAGGAAAGAGCTGGAACGCGCGATACCGTCCAGGGAGGAACACGTTGGGCGGAGGGTTTCTCTCCATTAAGTCCTGTGTCGTGGAGGTGGATGGGTCTTCCAATGTACGCGGGCTAGCCTCAGTGGTAGTAGCCTTACACTGAATTCTGAGAAACGAGGCCATGTCCATCAGGCTTTCGTGCTAACATCTGGGTTCTTGAAGAAAGAAGCCTTTGGAGGTATGTGTGTGTTGCTATAGAAGGTAAGTGTCTTACACTCGCCTCTCAAGAAACGAAAAGTGTAGGGAAACAGTCTTTCCACTACCACCTACAGGGAAGAGATGGAAGAACTTTCCACCGTTAAAAGTGAAGGCACAACTACTGTGCCATATTCCACTGTTTGAGAAAGGAGTTGTGTCTCAAGCTTCTCTCAACTCAGATCTTGTTTCAGGGAGAGACAAGCGTTTTCAGGACTTCGTGTGAAAGCGTCAGGAAAATGCCATCCGCGGAATTGTGAGGAAAAATGTGCGTCGAATGTGACCACCAACGAACACGTTGTCCCCTAGAGCGGTGTGTGTCTGGAAATCGGAGGAAGCGTAAGGAACGAGCTCTACACTTAGGTCTCAAAAGCAATGCTGCGGAGGAGCGGTCCTTCGACTCCCTTCTCCCTTCCGAAGGATCGAAGCGGCTTTACGCCAAGTATGAAAGGAAGCAGAGGAAAAGCCCGATAGGCCTTCCTCGTGGAACAACGTGGTATGGAGGGCTTCGCTCAATGGACACCATGGGTCACGACGCTAGAAGGGTTTTCCAAATGTACGTGAGTTCGCCAAAGGAAAGCCACAGACTAAACGGCGCGAAACAAGTCTGTGTCGAAGGCGACTTCGAGCTGACCTCTGGCGTCACGGGGAGAACATAGTCACAACAGGTATGTGTTGAATCCGAAACAGGCGGCGTGCACTTCAGTCTGAAGAAACACCACTGCAGAGAAACCGTGTTTCTACTAACACCTTCCCTGAAAATGCTCGTCTATTCCAACGTAAGTGTGGCAGCGCGAGGAATGTGCCCCGTGCCTGTGGCACAGACATACTTAGGGTAGATGGTCCCTCGCCATTCCAATCTTGTTCCGCGAGGAACGTTTTCAAAGAGTATGAGAGACAGCAGAGGGAACAGGTCATGCCTTTAAGTGTGAGAAGGAAGTCCTGGAAAGCCATACACCACCTGCGTATGAGCGGCCTTCTGGCATGAACGTGTGAAGGCATAAAGAAGGTGCCGTGCCCTGTGACGGTGCTTGACGAACCCCTTGTGAAGAAGTCTGCCCTCAGCTATCATATTGTTTCAGGAAGATAAAAGTGTTTTCCGTCGTGGGTGTGGAGGCATGAGGGACGTACCCTAGAGTCGGCCGTCCGTTTCGAATGTGTCTACTGTTCGTTCCATGAAGAAGGATGAGTATGGAGAGGTATGATGTGAGGAAGCGTAAGGAGGCTTGCCTACGGGTGTTTGACTCTAAGAACAAATCTAGAGGGTTGCCGTCCGTCGACGACCAGCCCTTTCCGTACGGATGGAAGCACCTTGTTAAAGCTTAGGGCGAGAGAAAAGAGACGGAAAGCGCGATACACTACAGTGAGGAACACGGTGTGTGGAGGGTCCCTCTCCACGAAAGTCTTGTGTCATGAAGTTGGAAGGGCCTTCAAAGGTACGTGAGCTAGCCTCAGCAGCGCCTTCCACTGAACTCAGAGAAACAAGGCCACGTCCAACACGATTTCGTGCTCACCTCTCGGTGCGGGAAGCATGACGCCTTTTGAGATATATGTGTAAGTGTCTTACACTCACCTCTCAAGGAACAAAGCGGTAGAGAGAAATAGTCTTTCCACTGCCATCTACAGGGAAGAAGACGCAGGAAATTTCCAACGTTAAAAGCGAAGGCACAACTACTGTGCCATATACCACTGCTTGAGAACGAACTTGGGTCGAAAGCTTCTCCCAACTCAGATCTTGTTTCGGGAAGATAGAAGCGTTGTCAGTACTTTGTTTGAAAGCGCAAGGAAGATGCCACACGCTGATTTGTGAAGAAAAATGGGGGTCGAATGGGACAACCAACACACTAGTTGTCCCCTAGAGAGGTGTGGGTCTGGAAAGGGGAGGAAGCGTAAGGGACGTGCTATACACTTAAGTCTAAGAAACAACGCTGCTGTGGAGGGGCGGTCCTTCGACTGCCATCGGCTTTGCTGAGGGACGAAGCGGCTTGAAGCAAAGTGCGAAAGAAAACGGAGGGGAAGGAAGAGTGATACACCATACTCGCGGAACAACTTCTTCTGGGGGGGCTTTCCTCAACGAACACCATGTGTCACGAAGATAGAAGGGTTTTCAAAAGGATGTGACTTCGCCCAAGGAAAGGCATACACTAATCTCTGCGAACCAAGTCTGTGTCAAACGCGACTTCGAGCTTCCATCTGGGTTCCCGAGGAATCCAGAGTCACAAAATGTACGTGTCGAATCCTAAACAAAGGAAGTACTCTTCAGTCTGAAGAAACACCCCTGCCGAGAAACGAACTACTCACTAACATCTTCCCTGAACATGGTAGACTTTTCCCATGTAAGGGTGAAATCGCAAGGAATGTGCCCCATGCCTGTGCTACAGAAGTAATTAGTGTAGAATGTCTGTCGCAATTCAAATCCTGTTCCGTGGGAAGTGTTTCCAAGAGTATGAGAGAGCAGATGGAAAAGGTCACGGCTTCAAGGGTGAGAAGGAAATCCGTCAGGAAAGCCATACACGTAAGGGTGAGAAGCACTTAGCATGAAATGGTGAAAGCATCTAGAATGTGCCCTGTGACGGACGGTGCTTGAGAAACCACTTGTGAAGAAGGCTTCCCTCAACTATCATATCGTTTCAGGAAAGAGGAAAGTGTTTTCCGTATTGGGTGTGAAGGCGTAAGGGACATAGACTAGACTTAGCTCTCCGTTTCGAATGTGCCTACCGTCGTGACATGAAGAAAGATGTGTATGGAAATGTATGATGTGCGGAAGCACAAGGAAGATGGCATACGCCTGTTTCCCTCTAAGAACAAATCTCGAGGGTTGGCGTCCTTCGACTACCGTCTCTTTTCGTAAGGATGGAAGCGGCTTGTTAAACCGGGTGTGAAAGGAAAGAGCTGGAACGCGCGATACCGTCCAGGGAGGAACACGTTGGGCGGAGGGTTTCTCTCCATTAAGTCCTGTGTCGTGGAGGTGGATGGGTCTTCCAATGTACGCGGGCTAGCCTCAGTGGTAGTAGCCTTACACTGAATTCTGAGAAACGAGGCCATGTCCATCAGGCTTTCGTGCTAACATCTGGGTTCTTGAAGAAAGAAGCCTTTGGAGGTATGTGTGTGTTGCTATAGAAGGTAAGTGTCTTACACTCGCCTCTCAAGAAACGAAAAGTGTAGGGAAACAGTCTTTCCACTACCACCTACAGGGAAGAGATGGAAGAACTTTCCACCGTTAAAAGTGAAGGCACAACTACTGTGCCATATTCCACTGTTTGAGAAAGGAGTTGTGTCTCAAGCTTCTCTCAACTCAGATCTTGTTTCAGGGAGAGACAAGCGTTTTCAGGACTTCGTGTGAAAGCGTCAGGAAAATGCCATCCGCGGAATTGTGAGGAAAAATGTGCGTCGAATGTGACCACCAACGAACAAGTTGTCCCCTAGAGAGGTGTGTGTCTGGAAATCGGAGGAAGCGTAAGGAACGAGCTCTACACTTAGGTCTCAAAAGCAATGCTGCGGAGGAGCGGTCCTTCGACTCCCTTCTCCCTTCCGAAGGATCGAAGCGGCTTTACGCCAAGTATGAAAGGAAGCAGAGGAAAAGCCCGATAGGCCTTCCTCGTGGAACAACGTGGTATGGAGGGCTTCGCTCAATGGACACCATGGGTCACGACGCTAGAAGGGTTTTCCAAATGTACGTGAGTTCGCCAAAGGAAAGCCACAGACGAAACGGCGCGAAACAAGTCTGTGTCGAAGGCGACTTCGAGCTGACCTCTGGCGTCACGGGGAGAACATAGTCACAACAGGTATGTGTTGAATCCGAAACAGGCGGCGTGCACTTCAGTCTGAAGAAACACCACTGCAGAGAAACCGTGTTTCTACTAACACCTTCCCTGAAAATGCTCGTCTATTCCAACGTAAGTGTGGCAGCGCGAGGAATGTGCCCCGTGCCTGTGGCACAGACATACTTAGGGTAGATGGTCCCTCGCCATTCCAATCTTGTTCCGCGAGGAACGTTTTCAAAGAGTGTGAGAGACAGCAGAGGGAACAGGTCATGCCTTTAAGTGTGAGAAGGAAGTCCTGGAAAGCCATACACCACCTGCGTATGAGCGGCCTTCTGGCATGAACGTGTGAAGGCATAAAGAAGGTGCCGTGCCCTGTGACGGTGCTTGACGAACCCCTTGTGAAGAAGTCTGCCCTCAGCTATCATATTGTTTCAGGAAGATAAAAGTGTTTTCCGTCGTGGGTGTGGAGGCATGAGGGACGTACCCTAGAGTCGGCCGTCCGTTTCGAATGTGTCTACTGTTCGTTCCATGAAGAAGGATGAGTATGGAGAGGTATGATGTGAGGAAGCGTAAGGAGGCTTGCCTACGGGTGTTTGACTCTAAGAACAAATCTAGAGGGTTGCCGTCCGTCGACGACCAGCCCTTTCCGTACGGATGGAAGCACCTTGTTAAAGCTTAGGGCGAGAGAAAAGAGACGGAAAGCGCGATACACTACAGTGAGGAACACGGTGTGTGGAGGGTCCCTCTCCACGAAAGTCTTGTGTCATGAAGTTGGAAGGGCCTTCAAAGGTACGTGAGCTAGCCTCAGCAGCGCCTTCCACTGAACTCAGAGAAACAAGGCCACGTCCAACACGATTTCGTGCTCACCTCTCGGTGCGGGAAGCATGACGCCTTTTGAGATATATGTGTAAGTGTCTTACACTCACCTCTCAAGGAACAAAGCGGTAGAGAGAAATAGTCTTTCCACTGCCATCTACAGGGAAGAAGACGCAGGAAATTTCCAACGTTAAAAGCGAAGGCACAACTACTGTGCCATATACCACTGCTTGAGAACGAACTTGGGTCGAAAGCTTCTCCCAACTCAGATCTTGTTTCGGGAAGATAGAAGCGTTGTCAGTACTTTGTTTGAAAGCGCAAGGAAGATGCCACACGCTGATTTGTGAAGAAAAATGGGGGTCGAATGGGACAACCAACACACTAGTTGTCCCCTAGAGAGGTGTGGGTCTGGAAAGGGGAGGAAGCGTAAGGGACGTGCTATACACTTAAGTCTAAGAAACAACGCTGCTGTGGAGGGGCGGTCCTTCGACTGCCATCGGCTTTGCTGAGGGACGAAGCGGCTTGAAGCAAAGTGCGAAAGAAAACGGAGGGGAAGGAAGAGTGATACACCATACTCGCGGAACAACTTCTTCTGGGGGGGCTTTCCTCAACGAACACCATGTGTCACGAAGATAGAAGGGTTTTCAAAAGGATGTGACTTCGCCCAAGGAAAGGCATACACTAATCTCTGCGAACCAAGTCTGTGTCAAACGCGACTTCGAGCTTCCATCTGGGTTCCCGAGGAATCCAGAGTCACAAAATGTACGTGTCGAATCCTAAACAAAGGAAGTACTCTTCAGTCTGAAGAAACACCCCTGCCGAGAAACGAACTACTCACTAACATCTTCCCTGAACATGGTAGACTTTTCCCATGTAAGGGTGAAATCGCAAGGAATGTGCCCCATGCCTGTGCTACAGAAGTAATTAGTGTAGAATGTCTGTCGCAATTCAAATCCTGTTCCGTGGGAAGTGTTTCCAAGAGTATGAGAGAGCAGATGGAAAAGGTCACGGCTTCAAGGGTGAGAAGGAAATCCGTCAGGAAAGCCATACACGTAAGGGTGAGAAGCACTTAGCATGAAATGGTGAAAGCATCTAGAATGTGCCCTGTGACGGACGGTGCTTGAGAAACCACTTGTGAAGAAGGCTTCCCTCAACTATCATATCGTTTCAGGAAAGAGGAAAGTGTTTTCCGTATTGGGTGTGAAGGCGTAAGGGACATAGACTAGACTTAGCTCTCCGTTTCGAATGTGCCTACCGTCGTGACATGAAGAAAGATGTGTATGGAAATGTATGATGTGCGGAAGCACAAGGAAGATGGCATACGCCTGTTTCCCTCTAAGAACAAATCTCGAGGGTTGGCGTCCTTCGACTACCGTCTCTTTTCGTAAGGATGGAAGCGGCTTGTTAAACCGGGTGTGAAAGGAAAGAGCTGGAACGCGCGATACCGTCCAGGGAGGAACACGTTGGGCGGAGGGTTTCTCTCCATTAAGTCCTGTGTCGTGGAGGTGGATGGGTCTTCCAATGTACGCGGGCTAGCCTCAGTGGTAGTAGCCTTACACTGAATTCTGAGAAACGAGGCCATGTCCATCAGGCTTTCGTGCTAACATCTGGGTTCTTGAAGAAAGAAGCCTTTGGAGGTATGTGTGTGTTGCTATAGAAGGTAAGTGTCTTACACTCGCCTCTCAAGAAACGAAAAGTGTAGGGAAACAGTCTTTCCACTACCACCTACAGGGAAGAGATGGAAGAACTTTCCACCGTTAAAAGTGAAGGCACAACTACTGTGCCATATTCCACTGTTTGAGAAAGGAGTTGTGTCTCAAGCTTCTCTCAACTCAGATCTTGTTTCAGGGAGAGACAAGCGTTTTCAGGACTTCGTGTGAAAGCGTCAGGAAAATGCCATCCGCGGAATTGTGAGGAAAAATGTGCGTCGAATGTGACCACCAACGAACAAGTTGTCCCCTAGAGAGGTGTGTGTCTGGAAATCGGAGGAAGCGTAAGGAACGAGCTCTACACTTAGGTCTCAAAAGCAATGCTGCGGAGGAGCGGTCCTTCGACTCCCTTCTCCCTTCCGAAGGATCGAAGCGGCTTTACGCCAAGTATGAAAGGAAGCAGAGGAAAAGCCCGATAGGCCTTCCTCGTGGAACAACGTGGTATGGAGGGCTTCGCTCAATGGACACCATGGGTCACGACGCTAGAAGGGTTTTCCAAATGTACGTGAGTTCGCCAAAGGAAAGCCACAGACTAAACGGCGCGAAACAAGTCTGTGTCGAAGGCGACTTCGAGCTGACCTCTGGCGTCACGGGGAGAACATAGTCACAACAGGTATGTGTTGAATCCGAAACAGGCGGCGTGCACTTCAGTCTGAAGAAACACCACTGCAGAGAAACCGTGTTTCTACTAACACCTTCCCTGAAAATGCTCGTCTATTCCAACGTAAGTGTGGCAGCGCGAGGAATGTGCCCCGTGCCTGTGGCACAGACATACTTAGGGTAGATGGTCCCTCGCCATTCCAATCTTGTTCCGCGAGGAACGTTTTCAAAGAGTGTGAGAGACAGCAGAGGGAACAGGTCATGCCTTTAAGTGTGAGAAGGAAGTCCTGGAAAGCCATACACCACCTGCGTATGAGCGGCCTTCTGGCATGAACGTGTGAAGGCATAAAGAAGGTGCCGTGCCCTGTGACGGTGCTTGACGAACCCCTTGTGAAGAAGTCTGCCCTCAGCTATCATATTGTTTCAGGAAGATAAAAGTGTTTTCCGTCGTGGGTGTGGAGGCATGAGGGACGTACCCTAGAGTCGGCCGTCCGTTTCGAATGTGTCTACTGTTCGTTCCATGAAGAAGGATGAGTATGGAGAGGTATGATGTGAGGAAGCGTAAGGAGGCTTGCCTACGGGTGTTTGACTCTAAGAACAAATCTAGAGGGTTGCCGTCCGTCGACGACCAGCCCTTTCCGTACGGATGGAAGCACCTTGTTAAAGCTTAGGGCGAGAGAAAAGAGACGGAAAGCGCGATACACTACAGTGAGGAACACGGTGTGTGGAGGGTCCCTCTCCACGAAAGTCTTGTGTCATGAAGTTGGAAGGGCCTTCAAAGGTACGTGAGCTAGCCTCAGCAGCGCCTTCCACTGAACTCAGAGAAACAAGGCCACGTCCAACACGATTTCGTGCTCACCTCTCGGTGCGGGAAGCATGACGCCTTTTGAGATATATGTGTAAGTGTCTTACACTCACCTCTCAAGGAACAAAGCGGTAGAGAGAAATAGTCTTTCCACTGCCATCTACAGGGAAGAAGACGCAGGAAATTTCCAACGTTAAAAGCGAAGGCACAACTACTGTGCCATATACCACTGCTTGAGAACGAACTTGGGTCGAAAGCTTCTCCCAACTCAGATCTTGTTTCGGGAAGATAGAAGCGTTGTCAGTACTTTGTTTGAAAGCGCAAGGAAGATGCCACACGCTGATTTGTGAAGAAAAATGGGGGTCGAATGGGACAACCAACACACTAGTTGTCCCCTAGAGAGGTGTGGGTCTGGAAAGGGGAGGAAGCGTAAGGGACGTGCTATACACTTAAGTCTAAGAAACAACGCTGCTGTGGAGGGGCGGTCCTTCGACTGCCATCGGCTTTGCTGAGGGACGAAGCGGCTTGAAGCAAAGTGCGAAAGAAAACGGAGGGGAAGGAAGAGTGATACACCATACTCGCGGAACAACTTCTTCTGGGGGGGCTTTCCTCAACGAACACCATGTGTCACGAAGATAGAAGGGTTTTCAAAAGGATGTGACTTCGCCCAAGGAAAGGCATACACTAATCTCTGCGAACCAAGTCTGTGTCAAACGCGACTTCGAGCTTCCATCTGGGTTCCCGAGGAATCCAGAGTCACAAAATGTACGTGTCGAATCCTAAACAAAGGAAGTACTCTTCAGTCTGAAGAAACACCCCTGCCGAGAAACGAACTACTCACTAACATCTTCCCTGAACATGGTAGACTTTTCCCATGTAAGGGTGAAATCGCAAGGAATGTGCCCCATGCCTGTGCTACAGAAGTAATTAGTGTAGAATGTCTGTCGCAATTCAAATCCTGTTCCGTGGGAAGTGTTTCCAAGAGTATGAGAGAGCAGATGGAAAAGGTCACGGCTTCAAGGGTGAGAAGGAAATCCGTCAGGAAAGCCATACACGTAAGGGTGAGAAGCACTTAGCATGAAATGGTGAAAGCATCTAGAATGTGCCCTGTGACGGACGGTGCTTGAGAAACCACTTGTGAAGAAGGCTTCCCTCAACTATCATATCGTTTCAGGAAAGAGGAAAGTGTTTTCCGTATTGGGTGTGAAGGCGTAAGGGACATAGACTAGACTTAGCTCTCCGTTTCGAATGTGCCTACCGTCGTGACATGAAGAAAGATGTGTATGGAAATGTATGATGTGCGGAAGCACAAGGAAGATGGCATACGCCTGTTTCCCTCTAAGAACAAATCTCGAGGGTTGGCGTCCTTCGACTACCGTCTCTTTTCGTAAGGATGGAAGCGGCTTGTTAAACCGGGTGTGAAAGGAAAGAGCTGGAACGCGCGATACCGTCCAGGGAGGAACACGTTGGGCGGAGGGTTTCTCTCCATTAAGTCCTGTGTCGTGGAGGTGGATGGGTCTTCCAATGTACGCGGGCTAGCCTCAGTGGTAGTAGCCTTACACTGAATTCTGAGAAACGAGGCCATGTCCATCAGGCTTTCGTGCTAACATCTGGGTTCTTGAAGAAAGAAGCCTTTGGAGGTATGTGTGTGTTGCTATAGAAGGTAAGTGTCTTACACTCGCCTCTCAAGAAACGAAAAGTGTAGGGAAACAGTCTTTCCACTACCACCTACAGGGAAGAGATGGAAGAACTTTCCACCGTTAAAAGTGAAGGCACAACTACTGTGCCATATTCCACTGTTTGAGAAAGGAGTTGTGTCTCAAGCTTCTCTCAACTCAGATCTTGTTTCAGGGAGAGACAAGCGTTTTCAGGACTTCGTGTGAAAGCGTCAGGAAAATGCCATCCGCGGAATTGTGAGGAAAAATGTGCGTCGAATGTGACCACCAACGAACAAGTTGTCCCCTAGAGAGGTGTGTGTCTGGAAATCGGAGGAAGCGTAAGGAACGAGCTCTACACTTAGGTCTCAAAAGCAATGCTGCGGAGGAGCGGTCCTTCGACTCCCTTCTCCCTTCCGAAGGATCGAAGCGGCTTTACGCCAAGTATGAAAGGAAGCAGAGGAAAAGCCCGATAGGCCTTCCTCGTGGAACAACGTGGTATGGAGGGCTTCGCTCAATGGACACCATGGGTCACGACGCTAGAAGGGTTTTCCAAATGTACGTGAGTTCGCCAAAGGAAAGCCACAGACTAAATGGCGCGAAACAAGTCTGTGTCGAAGGCGACTTCGAGCTGACCTCTGGCGTCACGGGGAGAACATAGTCACAACAGGTATGTGTTGAATCCGAAACAGGCGGCGTGCACTTCAGTCTGAAGAAACACCACTGCAGAGAAACCGTGTTTCTACTAACACCTTCCCTGAAAATGCTCGTCTATTCCAACGTAAGTGTGGCAGCGCGAGGAATGTGCCCCGTGCCTGTGGCACAGACATACTTAGGGTAGATGGTCCCTCGCCATTCCAATCTTGTTCCGCGAGGAACGTTTTCAAAGAGTGTGAGAGACAGCAGAGGGAACAGGTCATGCCTTTAAGTGTGAGAAGGAAGTCCTGGAAAGCCATACACCACCTGCGTATGAGCGGCCTTCTGGCATGAACGTGTGAAGGCATAAAGAAGGTGCCGTGCCCTGTGACGGTGCTTGACGAACCCCTTGTGAAGAAGTCTGCCCTCAGCTATCATATTGTTTCAGGAAGATAAAAGTGTTTTCCGTCGTGGGTGTGGAGGCATGAGGGACGTACCCTAGAGTCGGCCGTCCGTTTCGAATGTGTCTACTGTTCGTTCCATGAAGAAGGATGAGTATGGAGAGGTATGATGTGAGGAAGCGTAAGGAGGCTTGCCTACGGGTGTTTGACTCTAAGAACAAATCTAGAGGGTTGCCGTCCGTCGACGACCAGCCCTTTCCGTACGGATGGAAGCACCTTGTTAAAGCTTAGGGCGAGAGAAAAGAGACGGAAAGCGCGATACACTACAGTGAGGAACACGGTGTGTGGAGGGTCCCTCTCCACGAAAGTCTTGTGTCATGAAGTTGGAAGGGCCTTCAAAGGTACGTGAGCTAGCCTCAGCAGCGCCTTCCACTGAACTCAGAGAAACAAGGCCACGTCCAACACGATTTCGTGCTCACCTCTCGGTGCGGGAAGCATGACGCCTTTTGAGATATATGTGTAAGTGTCTTACACTCACCTCTCAAGGAACAAAGCGGTAGAGAGAAATAGTCTTTCCACTGCCATCTACAGGGAAGAAGACGCAGGAAATTTCCAACGTTAAAAGCGAAGGCACAACTACTGTGCCATATACCACTGCTTGAGAACGAACTTGGGTCGAAAGCTTCTCCCAACTCAGATCTTGTTTCGGGAAGATAGAAGCGTTGTCAGTACTTTGTTTGAAAGCGCAAGGAAGATGCCACACGCTGATTTGTGAAGAAAAATGGGGGTCGAATGGGACAACCAACACACTAGTTGTCCCCTAGAGAGGTGTGGGTCTGGAAAGGGGAGGAAGCGTAAGGGACGTGCTATACACTTAAGTCTAAGAAACAACGCTGCTGTGGAGGGGCGGTCCTTCGACTGCCATCGGCTTTGCTGAGGGACGAAGCGGCTTGAAGCAAAGTGCGAAAGAAAACGGAGGGGAAGGAAGAGTGATACACCATACTCGCGGAACAACTTCTTCTGGGGGGGCTTTCCTCAACGAACACCATGTGTCACGAAGATAGAAGGGTTTTCAAAAGGATGTGACTTCGCCCAAGGAAAGGCATACACTAATCTCTGCGAACCAAGTCTGTGTCAAACGCGACTTCGAGCTTCCATCTGGGTTCCCGAGGAATCCAGAGTCACAAAATGTACGTGTCGAATCCTAAACAAAGGAAGTACTCTTCAGTCTGAAGAAACACCCCTGCCGAGAAACGAACTACTCACTAACATCTTCCCTGAACATGGTAGACTTTTCCCATGTAAGGGTGAAATCGCAAGGAATGTGCCCCATGCCTGTGCTACAGAAGTAATTAGTGTAGAATGTCTGTCGCAATTCAAATCCTGTTCCGTGGGAAGTGTTTCCAAGAGTATGAGAGAGCAGATGGAAAAGGTCACGGCTTCAAGGGTGAGAAGGAAATCCGTCAGGAAAGCCATACACGTAAGGGTGAGAAGCACTTAGCATGAAATGGTGAAAGCATCTAGAATGTGCCCTGTGACGGACGGTGCTTGAGAAACCACTTGTGAAGAAGGCTTCCCTCAACTATCATATCGTTTCAGGAAAGAGGAAAGTGTTTTCCGTATTGGGTGTGAAGGCGTAAGGGACATAGACTAGACTTAGCTCTCCGTTTCGAATGTGCCTACCGTCGTGACATGAAGAAAGATGTGTATGGAAATGTATGATGTGCGGAAGCACAAGGAAGATGGCATACGCCTGTTTCCCTCTAAGAACAAATCTCGAGGGTTGGCGTCCTTCGACTACCGTCTCTTTTCGTAAGGATGGAAGCGGCTTGTTAAACCGGGTGTGAAAGGAAAGAGCTGGAACGCGCGATACCGTCCAGGGAGGAACACGTTGGGCGGAGGGTTTCTCTCCATTAAGTCCTGTGTCGTGGAGGTGGATGGGTCTTCCAATGTACGCGGGCTAGCCTCAGTGGTAGTAGCCTTACACTGAATTCTGAGAAACGAGGCCATGTCCATCAGGCTTTCGTGCTAACATCTGGGTTCTTGAAGAAAGAAGCCTTTGGAGGTATGTGTGTGTTGCTATAGAAGGTAAGTGTCTTACACTCGCCTCTCAAGAAACGAAAAGTGTAGGGAAACAGTCTTTCCACTACCACCTACAGGGAAGAGATGGAAGAACTTTCCACCGTTAAAAGTGAAGGCACAACTACTGTGCCATATTCCACTGTTTGAGAAAGGAGTTGTGTCTCAAGCTTCTCTCAACTCAGATCTTGTTTCAGGGAGAGACACGCGTTTTCAGGACTTCGTGTGAAAGCGTCAGGAAAATGCCATCCGCGGAATTGTGAGGAAAAATGTGCGTCGAATGTGACCACCAACGAACAAGTTGTCCCCTAGAGAGGTGTGTGTCTGGAAATCGGAGGAAGCGTAAGGAACGAGCTCTACACTTAGGTCTCAAAAGCAATGCTGCGGAGGAGCGGTCCTTCGACTCCCTTCTCCCTTCCGAAGGATCGAAGCGGCTTTACGCCAAGTATGAAAGGAAGCAGAGGAAAAGCCCGATAGGCCTTCCTCGTGGAACAACGTGGTATGGAGGGCTTCGCTCAATGGACACCATGGGTCACGACGCTAGAAGGGTTTTCCAAATGTACGTGAGTTCGCCAAAGGAAAGCCACAGACGAAACGGCGCGAAACAAGTCTGTGTCGAAGGCGACTTCGAGCTGACCTCTGGCGTCACGGGGAGAACATAGTCACAACAGGTATGTGTTGAATCCGAAACAGGCGGCGTGCACTTCAGTCTGAAGAAACACCACTGCAGAGAAACCGTGTTTCTACTAACACCTTCCCTGAAAATGCTCGTCTATTCCAACGTAAGTGTGGCAGCGCGAGGAATGTGCCCCGTGCCTGTGGCACAGACATACTTAGGGTAGATGGTCCCTCGCCATTCCAATCTTGTTCCGCGAGGAACGTTTTCAAAGAGTATGAGAGACAGCAGAGGGAACAGGTCATGCCTTTAAGTGTGAGAAGGAAGTCCTGGAAAGCCATACACCACCTGCGTATGAGCGGCCTTCTGGCATGAACGTGTGAAGGCATAAAGAAGGTGCCGTGCCCTGTGACGGTGCTTGACGAACCCCTTGTGAAGAAGTCTGCCCTCAGCTATCATATTGTTTCAGGAAGATAAAAGTGTTTTCCGTCGTGGGTGTGGAGGCATGAGGGACGTACCCTAGAGTCGGCCGTCCGTTTCGAATGTGTCTACTGTTCGTTCCATGAAGAAGGATGAGTATGGAGAGGTATGATGTGAGGAAGCGTAAGGAGGCTTGCCTACGGGTGTTTGACTCTAAGAACAAATCTAGAGGGTTGCCGTCCGTCGACGACCAGCCCTTTCCGTACGGATGGAAGCACCTTGTTAAAGCTTAGGGCGAGAGAAAAGAGACGGAAAGCGCGATACACTACAGTGAGGAACACGGTGTGTGGAGGGTCCCTCTCCACGAAAGTCTTGTGTCATGAAGTTGGAAGGGCCTTCAAAGGTACGTGAGCTAGCCTCAGCAGCGCCTTCCACTGAACTCAGAGAAACAAGGCCACGTCCAACACGATTTCGTGCTCACCTCTCGGTGCGGGAAGCATGACGCCTTTTGAGATATATGTGTAAGTGTCTTACACTCACCTCTCAAGGAACAAAGCGGTAGAGAGAAATAGTCTTTCCACTGCCATCTACAGGGAAGAAGACGCAGGAAATTTCCAACGTTAAAAGCGAAGGCACAACTACTGTGCCATATACCACTGCTTGAGAACGAACTTGGGTCGAAAGCTTCTCCCAACTCAGATCTTGTTTCGGGAAGATAGAAGCGTTGTCAGTACTTTGTTTGAAAGCGCAAGGAAGATGCCACACGCTGATTTGTGAAGAAAAATGGGGGTCGAATGGGACAACCAACACACTAGTTGTCCCCTAGAGAGGTGTGGGTCTGGAAAGGGGAGGAAGCGTAAGGGACGTGCTATACACTTAAGTCTAAGAAACAACGCTGCTGTGGAGGGGCGGTCCTTCGACTGCCATCGGCTTTGCTGAGGGACGAAGCGGCTTGAAGCAAAGTGCGAAAGAAAACGGAGGGGAAGGAAGAGTGATACACCATACTCGCGGAACAACTTCTTCTGGGGGGGCTTTCCTCAACGAACACCATGTGTCACGAAGATAGAAGGGTTTTCAAAAGGATGTGACTTCGCCCAAGGAAAGGCATACACTAATCTCTGCGAACCAAGTCTGTGTCAAACGCGACTTCGAGCTTCCATCTGGGTTCCCGAGGAATCCAGAGTCACAAAATGTACGTGTCGAATCCTAAACAAAGGAAGTACTCTTCAGTCTGAAGAAACACCCCTGCCGAGAAACGAACTACTCACTAACATCTTCCCTGAACATGGTAGACTTTTCCCATGTAAGGGTGAAATCGCAAGGAATGTGCCCCATGCCTGTGCTACAGAAGTAATTAGTGTAGAATGTCTGTCGCAATTCAAATCCTGTTCCGTGGGAAGTGTTTCCAAGAGTATGAGAGAGCAGATGGAAAAGGTCACGGCTTCAAGGGTGAGAAGGAAATCCGTCAGGAAAGCCATACACGTAAGGGTGAGAAGCACTTAGCATGAAATGGTGAAAGCATCTAGAATGTGCCCTGTGACGGACGGTGCTTGAGAAACCACTTGTGAAGAAGGCTTCCCTCAACTATCATATCGTTTCAGGAAAGAGGAAAGTGTTTTCCGTATTGGGTGTGAAGGCGTAAGGGACATAGACTAGACTTAGCTCTCCGTTTCGAATGTGCCTACCGTCGTGACATGAAGAAAGATGTGTATGGAAATGTATGATGTGCGGAAGCACAAGAAAGATGGCATACGCCTGTTTCCCTCTAAGAACAAATCTCGAGGGTTGGCGTCCTTCGACTACCGTCTCTTTTCGTAAGGATGGAAGCGGCTTGTTAAACCGGGTGTGAAAGGAAAGAGCTGGAACGCGCGATACCGTCCAGGGAGGAACACGTTGGGCGGAGGGTTTCTCTCCATTAAGTCCTGTGTCGTGGAGGTGGATGGGTCTTCCAATGTACGCGGGCTAGCCTCAGTGGTAGTAGCCTTACACTGAATTCTGAGAAACGAGGCCATGTCCATCAGGCTTTCGTGCTAACATCTGGGTTCTTGAAGAAAGAAGCCTTTGGAGGTATGTGTGTGTTGCTATAGAAGGTAAGTGTCTTACACTCGCCTCTCAAGAAACGAAAAGTGTAGGGAAACAGTCTTTCCACTACCACCTACAGGGAAGAGATGGAAGAACTTTCCACCGTTAAAAGTGAAGGCACAACTACTGTGCCATATTCCACTGTTTGAGAAAGGAGTTGTGTCTCAAGCTTCTCTCAACTCAGATCTTGTTTCAGGGAGAGACACGCGTTTTCAGGACTTCGTGTGAAAGCGTCAGGAAAATGCCATCCGCGGAATTGTGAGGAAAAATGTGCGTCGAATGTGACCACCAACGAACAAGTTGTCCCCTAGAGAGGTGTGTGTCTGGAAATCGGAGGAAGCGTAAGGAACGAGCTCTACACTTAGGTCTCAAAAGCAATGCTGCGGAGGAGCGGTCCTTCGACTCCCTTCTCCCTTCCGAAGGATCGAAGCGGCTTTACGCCAAGTATGAAAGGAAGCAGAGGAAAAGCCCGATAGGCCTTCCTCGTGGAACAACGTGGTATGGAGGGCTTCGCTCAATGGACACCATGGGTCACGACGCTAGAAGGGTTTTCCAAATGTACGTGAGTTCGCCAAAGGAAAGCCACAGACGAAACGGCGCGAAACAAGTCTGTGTCGAAGGCGACTTCGAGCTGACCTCTGGCGTCACGGGGAGAACATAGTCACAACAGGTATGTGTTGAATCCGAAACAGGCGGCGTGCACTTCAGTCTGAAGAAACACCACTGCAGAGAAACCGTGTTTCTACTAACACCTTCCCTGAAAATGCTCGTCTATTCCAACGTAAGTGTGGCAGCGCGAGGAATGTGCCCCGTGCCTGTGGCACAGACATACTTAGGGTAGATGGTCCCTCGCCATTCCAATCTTGTTCCGCGAGGAACGTTTTCAAAGAGTGTGAGAGACAGCAGAGGGAACAGGTCATGCCTTTAAGTGTGAGAAGGAAGTCCTGGAAAGCCATACACCACCTGCGTATGAGCGGCCTTCTGGCATGAACGTGTGAAGGCATAAAGAAGGTGCCGTGCCCTGTGACGGTGCTTGACGAACCCCTTGTGAAGAAGTCTGCCCTCAGCTATCATATTGTTTCAGGAAGATAAAAGTGTTTTCCGTCGTGGGTGTGGAGGCATGAGGGACGTACCCTAGAGTCGGCCGTCCGTTTCGAATGTGTCTACTGTTCGTTCCATGAAGAAGGATGAGTATGGAGAGGTATGATGTGAGGAAGCGTAAGGAGGCTTGCCTACGGGTGTTTGACTCTAAGAACAAATCTAGAGGGTTGCCGTCCGTCGACGACCAGCCCTTTCCGTACGGATGGAAGCACCTTGTTAAAGCTTAGGGCGAGAGAAAAGAGACGGAAAGCGCGATACACTACAGTGAGGAACACGGTGTGTGGAGGGTCCCTCTCCACGAAAGTCTTGTGTCATGAAGTTGGAAGGGCCTTCAAAGGTACGTGAGCTAGCCTCAGCAGCGCCTTCCACTGAACTCAGAGAAACAAGGCCACGTCCAACACGATTTCGTGCTCACCTCTCGGTGCGGGAAGCATGACGCCTTTTGAGATATATGTGTAAGTGTCTTACACTCACCTCTCAAGGAACAAAGCGGTAGAGAGAAATAGTCTTTCCACTGCCATCTACAGGGAAGAAGACGCAGGAAATTTCCAACGTTAAAAGCGAAGGCACAACTACTGTGCCATATACCACTGCTTGAGAACGAACTTGGGTCGAAAGCTTCTCCCAACTCAGATCTTGTTTCGGGAAGATAGAAGCGTTGTCAGTACTTTGTTTGAAAGCGCAAGGAAGATGCCACACGCTGATTTGTGAAGAAAAATGGGGGTCGAATGGGACAACCAACACACTAGTTGTCCCCTAGAGAGGTGTGGGTCTGGAAAGGGGAGGAAGCGTAAGGGACGTGCTATACACTTAAGTCTAAGAAACAACGCTGCTGTGGAGGGGCGGTCCTTCGACTGCCATCGGCTTTGCTGAGGGACGAAGCGGCTTGAAGCAAAGTGCGAAAGAAAACGGAGGGGAAGGAAGAGTGATACACCATACTCGCGGAACAACTTCTTCTGGGGGGGCTTTCCTCAACGAACACCATGTGTCACGAAGATAGAAGGGTTTTCAAAAGGATGTGACTTCGCCCAAGGAAAGGCATACACTAATCTCTGCGAACCAAGTCTGTGTCAAACGCGACTTCGAGCTTCCATCTGGGTTCCCGAGGAATCCAGAGTCACAAAATGTACGTGTCGAATCCTAAACAAAGGAAGTACTCTTCAGTCTGAAGAAACACCCCTGCCGAGAAACGAACTACTCACTAACATCTTCCCTGAACATGGTAGACTTTTCCCATGTAAGGGTGAAATCGCAAGGAATGTGCCCCATGCCTGTGCTACAGAAGTAATTAGTGTAGAATGTCTGTCGCAATTCAAATCCTGTTCCGTGGGAAGTGTTTCCAAGAGTATGAGAGAGCAGATGGAAAAGGTCACGGCTTCAAGGGTGAGAAGGAAATCCGTCAGGAAAGCCATACACGTAAGGGTGAGAAGCACTTAGCATGAAATGGTGAAAGCATCTAGAATGTGCCCTGTGACGGACGGTGCTTGAGAAACCACTTGTGAAGAAGGCTTCCCTCAACTATCATATCGTTTCAGGAAAGAGGAAAGTGTTTTCCGTATTGGGTGTGAAGGCGTAAGGGACATAGACTAGACTTAGCTCTCCGTTTCGAATGTGCCTACCGTCGTGACATGAAGAAAGATGTGTATGGAAATGTATGATGTGCGGAAGCACAAGGAAGATGGCATACGCCTGTTTCCCTCTAAGAACAAATCTCGAGGGTTGGCGTCCTTCGACTACCGTCTCTTTTCGTAAGGATGGAAGCGGCTTGTTAAACCGGGTGTGAAAGGAAAGAGCTGGAACGCGCGATACCGTCCAGGGAGGAACACGTTGGGCGGAGGGTTTCTCTCCATTAAGTCCTGTGTCGTGGAGGTGGATGGGTCTTCCAATGTACGCGGGCTAGCCTCAGTGGTAGTAGCCTTACACTGAATTCTGAGAAACGAGGCCATGTCCATCAGGCTTTCGTGCTAACATCTGGGTTCTTGAAGAAAGAAGCCTTTGGAGGTATGTGTGTGTTGCTATAGAAGGTAAGTGTCTTACACTCGCCTCTCAAGAAACGAAAAGTGTAGGGAAACAGTCTTTCCACTACCACCTACAGGGAAGAGATGGAAGAACTTTCCACCGTTAAAAGTGAAGGCACAACTACTGTGCCATATTCCACTGTTTGAGAAAGGAGTTGTGTCTCAAGCTTCTCTCAACTCAGATCTTGTTTCAGGGAGAGACAAGCGTTTTCAGGACTTCGTGTGAAAGCGTCAGGAAAATGCCATCCGCGGAATTGTGAGGAAAAATGTGCGTCGAATGTGACCACCAACGAACAAGTTGTCCCCTAGAGAGGTGTGTGTCTGGAAATCGGAGGAAGCGTAAGGAACGAGCTCTACACTTAGGTCTCAAAAGCAATGCTGCGGAGGAGCGGTCCTTCGACTCCCTTCTCCCTTCCGAAGGATCGAAGCGGCTTTACGCCAAGTATGAAAGGAAGCAGAGGAAAAGCCCGATAGGCCTTCCTCGTGGAACAACGTGGTATGGAGGGCTTCGCTCAATGGACACCATGGGTCACGACGCTAGAAGGGTTTTCCAAATGTACGTGAGTTCGCCAAAGGAAAGCCACAGACTAAATGGCGCGAAACAAGTCTGTGTCGAAGGCGACTTCGAGCTGACCTCTGGCGTCACGGGGAGAACATAGTCACAACAGGTATGTGTTGAATCCGAAACAGGCGGCGTGCACTTCAGTCTGAAGAAACACCACTGCAGAGAAACCGTGTTTCTACTAACACCTTCCCTGAAAATGCTCGTCTATTCCAACGTAAGTGTGGCAGCGCGAGGAATGTGCCCCGTGCCTGTGGCACAGACATACTTAGGGTAGATGGTCCCTCGCCATTCCAATCTTGTTCCGCGAGGAACGTTTTCAAAGAGTGTGAGAGACAGCAGAGGGAACAGGTCATGCCTTTAAGTGTGAGAAGGAAGTCCTGGAAAGCCATACACCACCTGCGTATGAGCGGCCTTCTGGCATGAACGTGTGAAGGCATAAAGAAGGTGCCGTGCCCTGTGACGGTGCTTGACGAACCCCTTGTGAAGAAGTCTGCCCTCAGCTATCATATTGTTTCAGGAAGATAAAAGTGTTTTCCGTCGTGGGTGTGGAGGCATGAGGGACGTACCCTAGAGTCGGCCGTCCGTTTCGAATGTGTCTACTGTTCGTTCCATGAAGAAGGATGAGTATGGAGAGGTATGATGTGAGGAAGCGTAAGGAGGCTTGCCTACGGGTGTTTGACTCTAAGAACAAATCTAGAGGGTTGCCGTCCGTCGACGACCAGCCCTTTCCGTACGGATGGAAGCACCTTGTTAAAGCTTAGGGCGAGAGAAAAGAGACGGAAAGCGCGATACACTACAGTGAGGAACACGGTGTGTGGAGGGTCCCTCTCCACGAAAGTCTTGTGTCATGAAGTTGGAAGGGCCTTCAAAGGTACGTGAGCTAGCCTCAGCAGCGCCTTCCACTGAACTCAGAGAAACAAGGCCACGTCCAACACGATTTCGTGCTCACCTCTCGGTGCGGGAAGCATGACGCCTTTTGAGATATATGTGTAAGTGTCTTACACTCACCTCTCAAGGAACAAAGCGGTAGAGAGAAATAGTCTTTCCACTGCCATCTACAGGGAAGAAGACGCAGGAAATTTCCAACGTTAAAAGCGAAGGCACAACTACTGTGCCATATACCACTGCTTGAGAACGAACTTGGGTCGAAAGCTTCTCCCAACTCAGATCTTGTTTCGGGAAGATAGAAGCGTTGTCAGTACTTTGTTTGAAAGCGCAAGGAAGATGCCACACGCTGATTTGTGAAGAAAAATGGGGGTCGAATGGGACAACCAACACACTAGTTGTCCCCTAGAGAGGTGTGGGTCTGGAAAGGGGAGGAAGCGTAAGGGACGTGCTATACACTTAAGTCTAAGAAACAACGCTGCTGTGGAGGGGCGGTCCTTCGACTGCCATCGGCTTTGCTGAGGGACGAAGCGGCTTGAAGCAAAGTGCGAAAGAAAACGGAGGGGAAGGAAGAGTGATACACCATACTCGCGGAACAACTTCTTCTGGGGGGGCTTTCCTCAACGAACACCATG
The DNA here is from genome assembly GCF_037043125.1 of Eumetopias jubatus. Lineage (NCBI taxonomy): Eukaryota > Metazoa > Chordata > Mammalia > Carnivora > Otariidae > Eumetopias > Eumetopias jubatus. The sequence goes on along the minus strand of NW_028275071.1, from coordinate 31,464 downwards.
TGTCACGAAGATAGAAGGGTTTTCAAAAGGATGTGACTTCGCCCAAGGAAAGGCATACACTAATCTCTGCGAACCAAGTCTGTGTCAAACGCGACTTCGAGCTTCCATCTGGGTTCCCGAGGAATCCAGAGTCACAAAATGTACGTGTTGAATCCTAAACAAAGGAAGTACTCTTCAGTCTGAAGAAACACCCCTGCCGAGAAACGAACTACTCACTAACATCTTCCCTGAACATGGTAGACTTTTCCCATGTAAGGGTGAAATCGCAAGGAATGTGCCCCATGCCTGTGCTACAGAAGTAATTAGTGTAGAATGTCTGTCGCAATTCAAATCCTGTTCCGTGGGAAGTGTTTCCAAGAGTATGAGAGAGCAGATGGAAAAGGTCACGGCTTCAAGGGTGAGAAGGAAATCCGTCAGGAAAGCCATACACGTAAGGGTGAGAAGCACTTAGCATGAAATGGTGAAAGCATCTAGAATGTGCCCTGTGACGGACGGTGCTTGAGAAACCACTTGTGAAGAAGGCTTCCCTCAACTATCATATCGTTTCAGGAAAGAGGAAAGTGTTTTCCGTATTGGGTGTGAAGGCGTAAGGGACATAGACTAGACTTAGCTCTCCGTTTCGAATGTGCCTACCGTCGTGACATGAAGAAAGATGTGTATGGAAATGTATGATGTGCGGAAGCACAAGGAAGATGGCATACGCCTGTTTCCCTCTAAGAACAAATCTCGAGGGTTGGCGTCCTTCGACTACCGTCTCTTTTCGTAAGGATGGAAGCGGCTTGTTAAACCGGGTGTGAAAGGAAAGAGCTGGAACGCGCGATACCGTCCAGGGAGGAACACGTTGGGCGGAGGGTTTCTCTCCATTAAGTCCTGTGTCGTGGAGGTGGATGGGTCTTCCAATGTACGCGGGCTAGCCTCAGTGGTAGTAGCCTTACACTGAATTCTGAGAAACGAGGCCATGTCCATCAGGCTTTCGTGCTAACATCTGGGTTCTTGAAGAAAGAAGCCTTTGGAGGTATGTGTGTGTTGCTATAGAAGGTAAGTGTCTTACACTCGCCTCTCAAGAAACGAAAAGTGTAGGGAAACAGTCTTTCCACTACCACCTACAGGGAAGAGATGGAAGAACTTTCCACCGTTAAAAGTGAAGGCACAACTACTGTGCCATATTCCACTGTTTGAGAAAGGAGTTGTGTCTCAAGCTTCTCTCAACTCAGATCTTGTTTCAGGGAGAGACACGCGTTTTCAGGACTTCGTGTGAAAGCGTCAGGAAAATGCCATCCGCGGAATTGTGAGGAAAAATGTGCGTCGAATGTGACCACCAACGAACAAGTTGTCCCCTAGAGAGGTGTGTGTCTGGAAATCGGAGGAAGCGTAAGGAACGAGCTCTACACTTAGGTCTCAAAAGCAATGCTGCGGAGGAGCGGTCCTTCGACTCCCTTCTCCCTTCCGAAGGATCGAAGCGGCTTTACGCCAAGTATGAAAGGAAGCAGAGGAAAAGCCCGATAGGCCTTCCTCGTGGAACAACGTGGTATGGAGGGCTTCGCTCAATGGACACCATGGGTCACGACGCTAGAAGGGTTTTCCAAATGTACGTGAGTTCGCCAAAGGAAAGCCACAGACGAAACGGCGCGAAACAAGTCTGTGTCGAAGGCGACTTCGAGCTGACCTCTGGCGTCACGGGGAGAACATAGTCACAACAGGTATGTGTTGAATCCGAAACAGGCGGCGTGCACTTCAGTCTGAAGAAACACCACTGCAGAGAAACCGTGTTTCTACTAACACCTTCCCTGAAAATGCTCGTCTATTCCAACGTAAGTGTGGCAGCGCGAGGAATGTGCCCCGTGCCTGTGGCACAGACATACTTAGGGTAGATGGTCCCTCGCCATTCCAATCTTGTTCCGCGAGGAACGTTTTCAAAGAGTATGAGAGACAGCAGAGGGAACAGGTCATGCCTTTAAGTGTGAGAAGGAAGTCCTGGAAAGCCATACACCACCTGCGTATGAGCGGCCTTCTGGCATGAACGTGTGAAGGCATAAAGAAGGTGCCGTGCCCTGTGACGGTGCTTGACGAACCCCTTGTGAAGAAGTCTGCCCTCAGCTATCATATTGTTTCAGGAAGATAAAAGTGTTTTCCGTCGTGGGTGTGGAGGCATGAGGGACGTACCCTAGAGTCGGCCGTCCGTTTCGAATGTGTCTACTGTTCGTTCCATGAAGAAGGATGAGTATGGAGAGGTATGATGTGAGGAAGCGTAAGGAGGCTTGCCTACGGGTGTTTGACTCTAAGAACAAATCTAGAGGGTTGCCGTCCGTCGACGACCAGCCCTTTCCGTACGGATGGAAGCACCTTGTTAAAGCTTAGGGCGAGAGAAAAGAGACGGAAAGCGCGATACACTACAGTGAGGAACACGGTGTGTGGAGGGTCCCTCTCCACGAAAGTCTTGTGTCATGAAGTTGGAAGGGCCTTCAAAGGTACGTGAGCTAGCCTCAGCAGCGCCTTCCACTGAACTCAGAGAAACAAGGCCACGTCCAACACGATTTCGTGCTCACCTCTCGGTGCGGGAAGCATGACGCCTTTTGAGATATATGTGTAAGTGTCTTACACTCACCTCTCAAGGAACAAAGCGGTAGAGAGAAATAGTCTTTCCACTGCCATCTACAGGGAAGAAGACGCAGGAAATTTCCAACGTTAAAAGCGAAGGCACAACTACTGTGCCATATACCACTGCTTGAGAACGAACTTGGGTCGAAAGCTTCTCCCAACTCAGATCTTGTTTCGGGAAGATAGAAGCGTTGTCAGTACTTTGTTTGAAAGCGCAAGGAAGATGCCACACGCTGATTTGTGAAGAAAAATGGGGGTCGAATGGGACAACCAACACACTAGTTGTCCCCTAGAGAGGTGTGGGTCTGGAAAGGGGAGGAAGCGTAAGGGACGTGCTATACACTTAAGTCTAAGAAACAACGCTGCTGTGGAGGGGCGGTCCTTCGACTGCCATCGGCTTTGCTGAGGGACGAAGCGGCTTGAAGCAAAGTGCGAAAGAAAACGGAGGGGAAGGAAGAGTGATACACCATACTCGCGGAACAACTTCTTCTGGGGGGGCTTTCCTCAACGAACACCATGTGTCACGAAGATAGAAGGGTTTTCAAAAGGATGTGACTTCGCCCAAGGAAAGGCATACACTAATCTCTGCGAACCAAGTCTGTGTCAAACGCGACTTCGAGCTTCCATCTGGGTTCCCGAGGAATCCAGAGTCACAAAATGTACGTGTCGAATCCTAAACAAAGGAAGTACTCTTCAGTCTGAAGAAACACCCCTGCCGAGAAACGAACTACTCACTAACATCTTCCCTGAACATGGTAGACTTTTCCCATGTAAGGGTGAAATCGCAAGGAATGTGCCCCATGCCTGTGCTACAGAAGTAATTAGTGTAGAATGTCTGTCGCAATTCAAATCCTGTTCCGTGGGAAGTGTTTCCAAGAGTATGAGAGAGCAGATGGAAAAGGTCACGGCTTCAAGGGTGAGAAGGAAATCCGTCAGGAAAGCCATACACGTAAGGGTGAGAAGCACTTAGCATGAAATGGTGAAAGCATCTAGAATGTGCCCTGTGACGGACGGTGCTTGAGAAACCACTTGTGAAGAAGGCTTCCCTCAACTATCATATCGTTTCAGGAAAGAGGAAAGTGTTTTCCGTATTGGGTGTGAAGGCGTAAGGGACATAGACTAGACTTAGCTCTCCGTTTCGAATGTGCCTACCGTCGTGACATGAAGAAAGATGTGTATGGAAATGTATGATGTGCGGAAGCACAAGGAAGATGGCATACGCCTGTTTCCCTCTAAGAACAAATCTCGAGGGTTGGCGTCCTTCGACTACCGTCTCTTTTCGTAAGGATGGAAGCGGCTTGTTAAACCGGGTGTGAAAGGAAAGAGCTGGAACGCGCGATACCGTCCAGGGAGGAACACGTTGGGCGGAGGGTTTCTCTCCATTAAGTCCTGTGTCGTGGAGGTGGATGGGTCTTCCAATGTACGCGGGCTAGCCTCAGTGGTAGTAGCCTTACACTGAATTCTGAGAAACGAGGCCATGTCCATCAGGCTTTCGTGCTAACATCTGGGTTCTTGAAGAAAGAAGCCTTTGGAGGTATGTGTGTGTTGCTATAGAAGGTAAGTGTCTTACACTCGCCTCTCAAGAAACGAAAAGTGTAGGGAAACAGTCTTTCCACTACCACCTACAGGGAAGAGATGGAAGAACTTTCCACCGTTAAAAGTGAAGGCACAACTACTGTGCCATATTCCACTGTTTGAGAAAGGAGTTGTGTCTCAAGCTTCTCTCAACTCAGATCTTGTTTCAGGGAGAGACACGCGTTTTCAGGACTTCGTGTGAAAGCGTCAGGAAAATGCCATCCGCGGAATTGTGAGGAAAAATGTGCGTCGAATGTGACCACCAACGAACAAGTTGTCCCCTAGAGAGGTGTGTGTCTGGAAATCGGAGGAAGCGTAAGGAACGAGCTCTACACTTAGGTCTCAAAAGCAATGCTGCGGAGGAGCGGTCCTTCGACTCCCTTCTCCCTTCCGAAGGATCGAAGCGGCTTTACGCCAAGTATGAAAGGAAGCAGAGGAAAAGCCCGATAGGCCTTCCTCGTGGAACAACGTGGTATGGAGGGCTTCGCTCAATGGACACCATGGGTCACGACGCTAGAAGGGTTTTCCAAATGTACGTGAGTTCGCCAAAGGAAAGCCACAGACGAAACGGCGCGAAACAAGTCTGTGTCGAAGGCGACTTCGAGCTGACCTCTGGCGTCACGGGGAGAACATAGTCACAACAGGTATGTGTTGAATCCGAAACAGGCGGCGTGCACTTCAGTCTGAAGAAACACCACTGCAGAGAAACCGTGTTTCTACTAACACCTTCCCTGAAAATGCTCGTCTATTCCAACGTAAGTGTGGCAGCGCGAGGAATGTGCCCCGTGCCTGTGGCACAGACATACTTAGGGTAGATGGTCCCTCGCCATTCCAATCTTGTTCCGCGAGGAACGTTTTCAAAGAGTGTGAGAGACAGCAGAGGGAACAGGTCATGCCTTTAAGTGTGAGAAGGAAGTCCTGGAAAGCCATACACCACCTGCGTATGAGCGGCCTTCTGGCATGAACGTGTGAAGGCATAAAGAAGGTGCCGTGCCCTGTGACGGTGCTTGACGAACCCCTTGTGAAGAAGTCTGCCCTCAGCTATCATATTGTTTCAGGAAGATAAAAGTGTTTTCCGTCGTGGGTGTGGAGGCATGAGGGACGTACCCTAGAGTCGGCCGTCCGTTTCGAATGTGTCTACTGTTCGTTCCATGAAGAAGGATGAGTATGGAGAGGTATGATGTGAGGAAGCGTAAGGAGGCTTGCCTACGGGTGTTTGACTCTAAGAACAAATCTAGAGGGTTGCCGTCCGTCGACGACCAGCCCTTTCCGTACGGATGGAAGCACCTTGTTAAAGCTTAGGGCGAGAGAAAAGAGACGGAAAGCGCGATACACTACAGTGAGGAACACGGTGTGTGGAGGGTCCCTCTCCACGAAAGTCTTGTGTCATGAAGTTGGAAGGGCCTTCAAAGGTACGTGAGCTAGCCTCAGCAGCGCCTTCCACTGAACTCAGAGAAACAAGGCCACGTCCAACACGATTTCGTGCTCACCTCTCGGTGCGGGAAGCATGACGCCTTTTGAGATATATGTGTAAGTGTCTTACACTCACCTCTCAAGGAACAAAGCGGTAGAGAGAAATAGTCTTTCCACTGCCATCTACAGGGAAGAAGACGCAGGAAATTTCCAACGTTAAAAGCGAAGGCACAACTACTGTGCCATATACCACTGCTTGAGAACGAACTTGGGTCGAAAGCTTCTCCCAACTCAGATCTTGTTTCGGGAAGATAGAAGCGTTGTCAGTACTTTGTTTGAAAGCGCAAGGAAGATGCCACACGCTGATTTGTGAAGAAAAATGGGGGTCGAATGGGACAACCAACACACTAGTTGTCCCCTAGAGAGGTGTGGGTCTGGAAAGGGGAGGAAGCGTAAGGGACGTGCTATACACTTAAGTCTAAGAAACAACGCTGCTGTGGAGGGGCGGTCCTTCGACTGCCATCGGCTTTGCTGAGGGACGAAGCGGCTTGAAGCAAAGTGCGAAAGAAAACGGAGGGGAAGGAAGAGTGATACACCATACTCGCGGAACAACTTCTTCTGGGGGGGCTTTCCTCAACGAACACCATGTGTCACGAAGATAGAAGGGTTTTCAAAAGGATGTGACTTCGCCCAAGGAAAGGCATACACTAATCTCTGCGAACCAAGTCTGTGTCAAACGCGACTTCGAGCTTCCATCTGGGTTCCCGAGGAATCCAGAGTCACAAAATGTACGTGTCGAATCCTAAACAAAGGAAGTACTCTTCAGTCTGAAGAAACACCCCTGCCGAGAAACGAACTACTCACTAACATCTTCCCTGAACATGGTAGACTTTTCCCATGTAAGGGTGAAATCGCAAGGAATGTGCCCCATGCCTGTGCTACAGAAGTAATTAGTGTAGAATGTCTGTCGCAATTCAAATCCTGTTCCGTGGGAAGTGTTTCCAAGAGTATGAGAGAGCAGATGGAAAAGGTCACGGCTTCAAGGGTGAGAAGGAAATCCGTCAGGAAAGCCATACACGTAAGGGTGAGAAGCACTTAGCATGAAATGGTGAAAGCATCTAGAATGTGCCCTGTGACGGACGGTGCTTGAGAAACCACTTGTGAAGAAGGCTTCCCTCAACTATCATATCGTTTCAGGAAAGAGGAAAGTGTTTTCCGTATTGGGTGTGAAGGCGTAAGGGACATAGACTAGACTTAGCTCTCCGTTTCGAATGTGCCTACCGTCGTGACATGAAGAAAGATGTGTATGGAAATGTATGATGTGCGGAAGCACAAGGAAGATGGCATACGCCTGTTTCCCTCTAAGAACAAATCTCGAGGGTTGGCGTCCTTCGACTACCGTCTCTTTTCGTAAGGATGGAAGCGGCTTGTTAAACCGGGTGTGAAAGGAAAGAGCTGGAACGCGCGATACCGTCCAGGGAGGAACACGTTGGGCGGAGGGTTTCTCTCCATTAAGTCCTGTGTCGTGGAGGTGGATGGGTCTTCCAATGTACGCGGGCTAGCCTCAGTGGTAGTAGCCTTACACTGAATTCTGAGAAACGAGGCCATGTCCATCAGGCTTTCGTGCTAACATCTGGGTTCTTGAAGAAAGAAGCCTTTGGAGGTATGTGTGTGTTGCTATAGAAGGTAAGTGTCTTACACTCGCCTCTCAAGAAACGAAAAGTGTAGGGAAACAGTCTTTCCACTACCACCTACAGGGAAGAGATGGAAGAACTTTCCACCGTTAAAAGTGAAGGCACAACTACTGTGCCATATTCCACTGTTTGAGAAAGGAGTTGTGTCTCAAGCTTCTCTCAACTCAGATCTTGTTTCAGGGAGAGACACGCGTTTTCAGGACTTCGTGTGAAAGCGTCAGGAAAATGCCATCCGCGGAATTGTGAGGAAAAATGTGCGTCGAATGTGACCACCAACGAACAAGTTGTCCCCTAGAGAGGTGTGTGTCTGGAAATCGGAGGAAGCGTAAGGAACGAGCTCTACACTTAGGTCTCAAAAGCAATGCTGCGGAGGAGCGGTCCTTCGACTCCCTTCTCCCTTCCGAAGGATCGAAGCGGCTTTACGCCAAGTATGAAAGGAAGCAGAGGAAAAGCCCGATAGGCCTTCCTCGTGGAACAACGTGGTATGGAGGGCTTCGCTCAATGGACACCATGGGTCACGACGCTAGAAGGGTTTTCCAAATGTACGTGAGTTCGCCAAAGGAAAGCCACAGACGAAACGGCGCGAACAAGTCTGTGTCGAAGGCGACTTCGAGCTGACCTCGGCGTCACGGGGAGAACATAGTCACAACAGGTATGTGTTGAATCCGAAACAGGCGGCGTGCACTTCAGTCCTGAAGAAACACCACTGCAAGAGAAACCGTGTTTCTTACTAACACCTTCCCTGAAATGCTCGTCTATTCCAACGTAAGTGTGGCAGCGCGAGGAATGTGCCCCGTGCCTGTGGCACAGACATACTTAGGGTAGATGGTCCCTCGCCATTCCAATCTTGTTCCGCGAGGAACGTTTTCAAAGAGTATGAGAGACAGCAGAGGGAACAGGTCATGCCTTTAAGTGTGAGAAGGAAGTCCTGGAAAGCCATACACCACCTGCGTATGAGCGGCCTTCTGGCATGAACGTGTGAAGGCATAAAGAAGGTGCCGTGCCCTGTGACGGTGCTTGACGAACCCCTTGTGAAGAAGTCTGCCCTCAGCTATCATATTGTTTCAGGAAGATAAAAGTGTTTTCCGTCGTGGGTGTGGAGGCATGAGGGACGTACCCTAGAGTCGGCCGTCCGTTTCGAATGTGTCTACTGTTCGTTCCATGAAGAAGGATGAGTATGGAGAGGTATGATGTGAGGAAGCGTAAGGAGGCTTGCCTACGGGTGTTTGACTCTAAGAACAAATCTAGAGGGTTGCCGTCCGTCGACGACCAGCCCTTTCCGTACGGATGGAAGCACCTTGTTAAAGCTTAGGGCGAGAGAAAAGAGACGGAAAGCGCGATACACTACAGTGAGGAACACGGTGTGTGGAGGGTCCCTCTCCACGAAAGTCTTGTGTCATGAAGTTGGAAGGGCCTTCAAAGGTACGTGAGCTAGCCTCAGCAGCGCCTTCCACTGAACTCAGAGAAACAAGGCCACGTCCAACACGATTTCGTGCTCACCTCTCGGTGCGGGAAGCATGACGCCTTTTGAGATATATGTGTAAGTGTCTTACACTCACCTCTCAAGGAACAAAGCGGTAGAGAGAAATAGTCTTTCCACTGCCATCTACAGGGAAGAAGACGCAGGAAATTTCCAACGTTAAAAGCGAAGGCACAACTACTGTGCCATATACCACTGCTTGAGAACGAACTTGGGTCGAAAGCTTCTCCCAACTCAGATCTTGTTTCGGGAAGATAGAAGCGTTGTCAGTACTTTGTTTGAAAGCGCAAGGAAGATGCCACACGCTGATTTGTGAAGAAAAATGGGGGTCGAATGGGACAACCAACACACTAGTTGTCCCCTAGAGAGGTGTGGGTCTGGAAAGGGGAGGAAGCGTAAGGGACGTGCTATACACTTAAGTCTAAGAAACAACGCTGCTGTGGAGGGGCGGTCCTTCGACTGCCATCGGCTTTGCTGAGGGACGAAGCGGCTTGAAGCAAAGTGCGAAAGAAAACGGAGGGGAAGGAAGAGTGATACACCATACTCGCGGAACAACTTCTTCTGGGGGGGCTTTCCTCAACGAACACCATGTGTCACGAAGATAGAAGGGTTTTCAAAAGGATGTGACTTCGCCCAAGGAAAGGCATACACTAATCTCTGCGAACCAAGTCTGTGTCAAACGCGACTTCGAGCTTCCATCTGGGTTCCCGAGGAATCCAGAGTCACAAAATGTACGTGTTGAATCCTAAACAAAGGAAGTACTCTTCAGTCTGAAGAAACACCCCTGCCGAGAAACGAACTACTCACTAACATCTTCCCTGAACATGGTAGACTTTTCCCATGTAAGGGTGAAATCGCAAGGAATGTGCCCCATGCCTGTGCTACAGAAGTAATTAGTGTAGAATGTCTGTCGCAATTCAAATCCTGTTCCGTGGGAAGTGTTTCCAAGAGTATGAGAGAGCAGATGGAAAAGGTCACGGCTTCAAGGGTGAGAAGGAAATCCGTCAGGAAAGCCATACACGTAAGGGTGAGAAGCACTTAGCATGAAATGGTGAAAGCATCTAGAATGTGCCCTGTGACGGACGGTGCTTGAGAAACCACTTGTGAAGAAGGCTTCCCTCAACTATCATATCGTTTCAGGAAAGAGGAAAGTGTTTTCCGTATTGGGTGTGAAGGCGTAAGGGACATAGACTAGACTTAGCTCTCCGTTTCGAATGTGCCTACCGTCGTGACATGAAGAAAGATGTGTATGGAAATGTATGATGTGCGGAAGCACAAGGAAGATGGCATACGCCTGTTTCCCTCTAAGAACAAATCTCGAGGGTTGGCGTCCTTCGACTACCGTCTCTTTTCGTAAGGATGGAAGCGGCTTGTTAAACCGGGTGTGAAAGGAAAGAGCTGGAACGCGCGATACCGTCCAGGGAGGAACACGTTGGGCGGAGGGTTTCTCTCCATTAAGTCCTGTGTCGTGGAGGTGGATGGGTCTTCCAATGTACGCGGGCTAGCCTCAGTGGTAGTAGCCTTACACTGAATTCTGAGAAACGAGGCCATGTCCATCAGGCTTTCGTGCTAACATCTGGGTTCTTGAAGAAAGAAGCCTTTGGAGGTATGTGTGTGTTGCTATAGAAGGTAAGTGTCTTACACTCGCCTCTCAAGAAACGAAAAGTGTAGGGAAACAGTCTTTCCACTACCACCTACAGGGAAGAGATGGAAGAACTTTCCACCGTTAAAAGTGAAGGCACAACTACTGTGCCATATTCCACTGTTTGAGAAAGGAGTTGTGTCTCAAGCTTCTCTCAACTCAGATCTTGTTTCAGGGAGAGACACGCGTTTTCAGGACTTCGTGTGAAAGCGTCAGGAAAATGCCATCCGCGGAATTGTGAGGAAAAATGTGCGTCGAATGTGACCACCAACGAACAAGTTGTCCCCTAGAGAGGTGTGTGTCTGGAAATCGGAGGAAGCGTAAGGAACGAGCTCTACACTTAGGTCTCAAAAGCAATGCTGCGGAGGAGCGGTCCTTCGACTCCCTTCTCCCTTCCGAAGGATCGAAGCGGCTTTACGCCAAGTATGAAAGGAAGCAGAGGAAAAGCCCGATAGGCCTTCCTCGTGGAACAACGTGGTATGGAGGGCTTCGCTCAATGGACACCATGGGTCACGACGCTAGAAGGGTTTTCCAAATGTACGTGAGTTCGCCAAAGGAAAGCCACAGACGAAACGGCGCGAAACAAGTCTGTGTCGAAGGCGACTTCGAGCTGACCTCTGGCGTCACGGGGAGAACATAGTCACAACAGGTATGTGTTGAATCCGAAACAGGCGGCGTGCACTTCAGTCTGAAGAAACACCACTGCAGAGAAACCGTGTTTCTACTAACACCTTCCCTGAAAATGCTCGTCTATTCCAACGTAAGTGTGGCAGCGCGAGGAATGTGCCCCGTGCCTGTGGCACAGACATACTTAGGGTAGATGGTCCCTCGCCATTCCAATCTTGTTCCGCGAGGAACGTTTTCAAAGAGTGTGAGAGACAGCAGAGGGAACAGGTCATGCCTTTAAGTGTGAGAAGGAAGTCCTGGAAAGCCATACACCACCTGCGTATGAGCGGCCTTCTGGCATGAACGTGTGAAGGCATAAAGAAGGTGCCGTGCCCTGTGACGGTGCTTGACGAACCCCTTGTGAAGAAGTCTGCCCTCAGCTATCATATTGTTTCAGGAAGATAAAAGTGTTTTCCGTCGTGGGTGTGGAGGCATGAGGGACGTACCCTAGAGTCGGCCGTCCGTTTCGAATGTGTCTACTGTTCGTTCCATGAAGAAGGATGAGTATGGAGAGGTATGATGTGAGGAAGCGTAAGGAGGCTTGCCTACGGGTGTTTGACTCTAAGAACAAATCTAGAGGGTTGCCGTCCGTCGACGACCAGCCCTTTCCGTACGGATGGAAGCACCTTGTTAAAGCTTAGGGCGAGAGAAAAGAGACGGAAAGCGCGATACACTACAGTGAGGAACACGGTGTGTGGAGGGTCCCTCTCCACGAAAGTCTTGTGTCATGAAGTTGGAAGGGCCTTCAAAGGTACGTGAGCTAGCCTCAGCAGCGCCTTCCACTGAACTCAGAGAAACAAGGCCACGTCCAACACGATTTCGTGCTCACCTCTCGGTGCGGGAAGCATGACGCCTTTTGAGATATATGTGTAAGTGTCTTACACTCACCTCTCAAGGAACAAAGCGGTAGAGAGAAATAGTCTTTCCACTGCCATCTACAGGGAAGAAGACGCAGGAAATTTCCAACGTTAAAAGCGAAGGCACAACTACTGTGCCATATACCACTGCTTGAGAACGAACTTGGGTCGAAAGCTTCTCCCAACTCAGATCTTGTTTCGGGAAGATAGAAGCGTTGTCAGTACTTTGTTTGAAAGCGCAAGGAAGATGCCACACGCTGATTTGTGAAGAAAAATGGGGGTCGAATGGGACAACCAACACACTAGTTGTCCCCTAGAGAGGTGTGGGTCTGGAAAGGGGAGGAAGCGTAAGGGACGTGCTATACACTTAAGTCTAAGAAACAACGCTGCTGTGGAGGGGCGGTCCTTCGACTGCCATCGGCTTTGCTGAGGGACGAAGCGGCTTGAAGCAAAGTGCGAAAGAAAACGGAGGGGAAGGAAGAGTGATACACCATACTCGCGGAACAACTTCTTCTGGGGGGGCTTTCCTCAACGAACACCATGTGTCACGAAGATAGAAGGGTTTTCAAAAGGATGTGACTTCGCCCAAGGAAAGGCATACACTAATCTCTGCGAACCAAGTCTGTGTCAAACGCGACTTCGAGCTTCCATCTGGGTTCCCGAGGAATCCAGAGTCACAAAATGTACGTGTTGAATCCTAAACAAAGGAAGTACTCTTCAGTCTGAAGAAACACCCCTGCCGAGAAACGAACTACTCACTAACATCTTCCCTGAACATGGTAGACTTTTCCCATGTAAGGGTGAAATCGCAAGGAATGTGCCCCATGCCTGTGCTACAGAAGTAATTAGTGTAGAATGTCTGTCGCAATTCAAATCCTGTTCCGTGGGAAGTGTTTCCAAGAGTATGAGAGAGCAGATGGAAAAGGTCACGGCTTCAAGGGTGAGAAGGAAATCCGTCAGGAAAGCCATACACGTAAGGGTGAGAAGCACTTAGCATGAAATGGTGAAAGCATCTAGAATGTGCCCTGTGACGGACGGTGCTTGAGAAACCACTTGTGAAGAAGGCTTCCCTCAACTATCATATCGTTTCAGGAAAGAGGAAAGTGTTTTCCGTATTGGGTGTGAAGGCGTAAGGGACATAGACTAGACTTAGCTCTCCGTTTCGAATGTGCCTACCGTCGTGACATGAAGAAAGATGTGTATGGAAATGTATGATGTGCGGAAGCACAAGGAAGATGGCATACGCCTGTTTCCCTCTAAGAACAAATCTCGAGGGTTGGCGTCCTTCGACTACCGTCTCTTTTCGTAAGGATGGAAGCGGCTTGTTAAACCGGGTGTGAAAGGAAAGAGCTGGAACGCGCGATACCGTCCAGGGAGGAACACGTTGGGCGGAGGGTTTCTCTCCATTAAGTCCTGTGTCGTGGAGGTGGATGGGTCTTCCAATGTACGCGGGCTAGCCTCAGTGGTAGTAGCCTTACACTGAATTCTGAGAAACGAGGCCATGTCCATCAGGCTTTCGTGCTAACATCTGGGTTCTTGAAGAAAGAAGCCTTTGGAGGTATGTGTGTGTTGCTATAGAAGGTAAGTGTCTTACACTCGCCTCTCAAGAAACGAAAAGTGTAGGGAAACAGTCTTTCCACTACCACCTACAGGGAAGAGATGGAAGAACTTTCCACCGTTAAAAGTGAAGGCACAACTACTGTGCCATATTCCACTGTTTGAGAAAGGAGTTGTGTCTCAAGCTTCTCTCAACTCAGATCTTGTTTCAGGGAGAGACACGCGTTTTCAGGACTTCGTGTGAAAGCGTCAGGAAAATGCCATCCGCGGAATTGTGAGGAAAAATGTGCGTCGAATGTGACCACCAACGAACAAGTTGTCCCCTAGAGAGGTGTGTGTCTGGAAATCGGAGGAAGCGTAAGGAACGAGCTCTACACTTAGGTCTCAAAAGCAATGCTGCGGAGGAGCGGTCCTTCGACTCCCTTCTCCCTTCCGAAGGATCGAAGCGGCTTTACGCCAAGTATGAAAGGAAGCAGAGGAAAAGCCCGATAGGCCTTCCTCGTGGAACAACGTGGTATGGAGGGCTTCGCTCAATGGACACCATGGGTCACGACGCTAGAAGGGTTTTCCAAATGTACGTGAGTTCGCCAAAGGAAAGCCACAGACGAAACGGCGCGAAACAAGTCTGTGTCGAAGGCGACTTCGAGCTGACCTCTGGCGTCACGGGGAGAACATAGTCACAACAGGTATGTGTTGAATCCGAAACAGGCGGCGTGCACTTCAGTCTGAAGAAACACCACTGCAGAGAAACCGTGTTTCTACTAACACCTTCCCTGAAAATGCTCGTCTATTCCAACGTAAGTGTGGCAGCGCGAGGAATGTGCCCCGTGCCTGTGGCACAGACATACTTAGGGTAGAGGGTCCCTCGCCATTCCAATCTTGTTCCGCGAGGAACGTTTTCAAAGAGTATGAGAGACAGCAGAGGGAACAGGTCATGCCTTTAAGTGTGAGAAGGAAGTCCTGGAAAGCCATACACCACCTGCGTATGAGCGGCCTTCTGGCATGAACGTGTGAAGGCATAAAGAAGGTGCCGTGCCCTGTGACGGTGCTTGACGAACCCCTTGTGAAGAAGTCTGCCCTCAGCTATCATATTGTTTCAGGAAGATAAAAGTGTTTTCCGTCGTGGGTGTGGAGGCATGAGGGACGTACCCTAGAGTCGGCCGTCCGTTTCGAATGTGTCTACTGTTCGTTCCATGAAGAAGGATGAGTATGGAGAGGTATGATGTGAGGAAGCGTAAGGAGGCTTGCCTACGGGTGTTTGACTCTAAGAACAAATCTAGAGGGTTGCCGTCCGTCGACGACCAGCCCTTTCCGTACGGATGGAAGCACCTTGTTAAAGCTTAGGGCGAGAGAAAAGAGACGGAAAGCGCGATACACTACAGTGAGGAACACGGTGTGTGGAGGGTCCCTCTCCACGAAAGTCTTGTGTCATGAAGTTGGAAGGGCCTTCAAAGGTACGTGAGCTAGCCTCAGCAGCGCCTTCCACTGAACTCAGAGAAACAAGGCCACGTCCAACACGATTTCGTGCTCACCTCTCGGTGCGGGAAGCATGACGCCTTTTGAGATATATGTGTAAGTGTCTTACACTCACCTCTCAAGGAACAAAGCGGTAGAGAGAAATAGTCTTTCCACTGCCATCTACAGGGAAGAAGACGCAGGAAATTTCCAACGTTAAAAGCGAAGGCACAACTACTGTGCCATATACCACTGCTTGAGAACGAACTTGGGTCGAAAGCTTCTCCCAACTCAGATCTTGTTTCGGGAAGATAGAAGCGTTGTCAGTACTTTGTTTGAAAGCGCAAGGAAGATGCCACACGCTGATTTGTGAAGAAAAATGGGGGTCGAATGGGACAACCAACACACTAGTTGTCCCCTAGAGAGGTGTGGGTCTGGAAAGGGGAGGAAGCGTAAGGGACGTGCTATACACTTAAGTCTAAGAAACAACGCTGCTGTGGAGGGGCGGTCCTTCGACTGCCATCGGCTTTGCTGAGGGACGAAGCGGCTTGAAGCAAAGTGCGAAAGAAAACGGAGGGGAAGGAAGAGTGATACACCATACTCGCGGAACAACTTCTTCTGGGGGGGCTTTCCTCAACGAACACCATGTGTCACGAAGATAGAAGGGTTTTCAAAAGGATGTGACTTCGCCCAAGGAAAGGCATACACTAATCTCTGCGAACCAAGTCTGTGTCAAACGCGACTTCGAGCTTCCATCTGGGTTCCCGAGGAATCCAGAGTCACAAAATGTACGTGTTGAATCCTAAACAAAGGAAGTACTCTTCAGTCTGAAGAAACACCCCTGCCGAGAAACGAACTACTCACTAACATCTTCCCTGAACATGGTAGACTTTTCCCATGTAAGGGTGAAATCGCAAGGAATGTGCCCCATGCCTGTGCTACAGAAGTAATTAGTGTAGAATGTCTGTCGCAATTCAAATCCTGTTCCGTGGGAAGTGTTTCCAAGAGTATGAGAGAGCAGATGGAAAAGGTCACGGCTTCAAGGGTGAGAAGGAAATCCGTCAGGAAAGCCATACACGTAAGGGTGAGAAGCACTTAGCATGAAATGGTGAAAGCATCTAGAATGTGCCCTGTGACGGACGGTGCTTGAGAAACCACTTGTGAAGAAGGCTTCCCTCAACTATCATATCGTTTCAGGAAAGAGGAAAGTGTTTTCCGTATTGGGTGTGAAGGCGTAAGGGACATAGACTAGACTTAGCTCTCCGTTTCGAATGTGCCTACCGTCGTGACATGAAGAAAGATGTGTATGGAAATGTATGATGTGCGGAAGCACAAGGAAGATGGCATACGCCTGTTTCCCTCTAAGAACAAATCTCGAGGGTTGGCGTCCTTCGACTACCGTCTCTTTTCGTAAGGATGGAAGCGGCTTGTTAAACCGGGTGTGAAAGGAAAGAGCTGGAACGCGCGATACCGTCCAGGGAGGAACACGTTGGGCGGAGGGTTTCTCTCCATTAAGTCCTGTGTCGTGGAGGTGGATGGGTCTTCCAATGTACGCGGGCTAGCCTCAGTGGTAGTAGCCTTACACTGAATTCTGAGAAACGAGGCCATGTCCATCAGGCTTTCGTGCTAACATCTGGGTTCTTGAAGAAAGAAGCCTTTGGAGGTATGTGTGTGTTGCTATAGAAGGTAAGTGTCTTACACTCGCCTCTCAAGAAACGAAAAGTGTAGGGAAACAGTCTTTCCACTACCACCTACAGGGAAGAGATGGAAGAACTTTCCACCGTTAAAAGTGAAGGCACAACTACTGTGCCATATTCCACTGTTTGAGAAAGGAGTTGTGTCTCAAGCTTCTCTCAACTCAGATCTTGTTTCAGGGAGAGACACGCGTTTTCAGGACTTCGTGTGAAAGCGTCAGGAAAATGCCATCCGCGGAATTGTGAGGAAAAATGTGCGTCGAATGTGACCACCAACGAACAAGTTGTCCCCTAGAGAGGTGTGTGTCTGGAAATCGGAGGAAGCGTAAGGAACGAGCTCTACACTTAGGTCTCAAAAGCAATGCTGCGGAGGAGCGGTCCTTCGACTCCCTTCTCCCTTCCGAAGGATCGAAGCGGCTTTACGCCAAGTATGAAAGGAAGCAGAGGAAAAGCCCGATAGGCCTTCCTCGTGGAACAACGTGGTATGGAGGGCTTCGCTCAATGGACACCATGGGTCACGACGCTAGAAGGGTTTTCCAAATGTACGTGAGTTCGCCAAAGGAAAGCCACAGACGAAACGGCGCGAAACAAGTCTGTGTCGAAGGCGACTTCGAGCTGACCTCTGGCGTCACGGGGAGAACATAGTCACAACAGGTATGTGTTGAATCCGAAACAGGCGGCGTGCACTTCAGTCTGAAGAAACACCACTGCAGAGAAACCGTGTTTCTACTAACACCTTCCCTGAAAATGCTCGTCTATTCCAACGTAAGTGTGGCAGCGCGAGGAATGTGCCCCGTGCCTGTGGCACAGACATACTTAGGGTAGATGGTCCCTCGCCATTCCAATCTTGTTCCGCGAGGAACGTTTTCAAAGAGTATGAGAGACAGCAGAGGGAACAGGTCATGCCTTTAAGTGTGAGAAGGAAGTCCTGGAAAGCCATACACCACCTGCGTATGAGCGGCCTTCTGGCATGAACGTGTGAAGGCATAAAGAAGGTGCCGTGCCCTGTGACGGTGCTTGACGAACCCCTTGTGAAGAAGTCTGCCCTCAGCTATCATATTGTTTCAGGAAGATAAAAGTGTTTTCCGTCGTGGGTGTGGAGGCATGAGGGACGTACCCTAGAGTCGGCCGTCCGTTTCGAATGTGTCTACTGTTCGTTCCATGAAGAAGGATGAGTATGGAGAGGTATGATGTGAGGAAGCGTAAGGAGGCTTGCCTACGGGTGTTTGACTCTAAGAACAAATCTAGAGGGTTGCCGTCCGTCGACGACCAGCCCTTTCCGTACGGATGGAAGCACCTTGTTAAAGCTTAGGGCGAGAGAAAAGAGACGGAAAGCGCGATACACTACAGTGAGGAACACGGTGTGTGGAGGGTCCCTCTCCACGAAAGTCTTGTGTCATGAAGTTGGAAGGGCCTTCAAAGGTACGTGAGCTAGCCTCAGCAGCGCCTTCCACTGAACTCAGAGAAACAAGGCCACGTCCAACACGATTTCGTGCTCACCTCTCGGTGCGGGAAGCATGACGCCTTTTGAGATATATGTGTAAGTGTCTTACACTCACCTCTCAAGGAACAAAGCGGTAGAGAGAAATAGTCTTTCCACTGCCATCTACAGGGAAGAAGACGCAGGAAATTTCCAACGTTAAAAGCGAAGGCACAACTACTGTGCCATATACCACTGCTTGAGAACGAACTTGGGTCGAAAGCTTCTCCCAACTCAGATCTTGTTTCGGGAAGATAGAAGCGTTGTCAGTACTTTGTTTGAAAGCGCAAGGAAGATGCCACACGCTGATTTGTGAAGAAAAATGGGGGTCGAATGGGACAACCAACACACTAGTTGTCCCCTAGAGAGGTGTGGGTCTGGAAAGGGGAGGAAGCGTAAGGGACGTGCTATACACTTAAGTCTAAGAAACAACGCTGCTGTGGAGGGGCGGTCCTTCGACTGCCATCGGCTTTGCTGAGGGACGAAGCGGCTTGAAGCAAAGTGCGAAAGAAAACGGAGGGGAAGGAAGAGTGATACACCATACTCGCGGAACAACTTCTTCTGGGGGGGCTTTCCTCAACGAACACCATGTGTCACGAAGATAGAAGGGTTTTCAAAAGGATGTGACTTCGCCCAAGGAAAGGCATACACTAATCTCTGCGAACCAAGTCTGTGTCAAACGCGACTTCGAGCTTCCATCTGGGTTCCCGAGGAATCCAGAGTCACAAAATGTACGTGTTGAATCCTAAACAAAGGAAGTACTCTTCAGTCTGAAGAAACACCCCTGCCGAGAAACGAACTACTCACTAACATCTTCCCTGAACATGGTAGACTTTTCCCATGTAAGGGTGAAATCGCAAGGAATGTGCCCCATGCCTGTGCTACAGAAGTAATTAGTGTAGAATGTCTGTCGCAATTCAAATCCTGTTCCGTGGGAAGTGTTTCCAAGAGTATGAGAGAGCAGATGGAAAAGGTCACGGCTTCAAGGGTGAGAAGGAAATCCGTCAGGAAAGCCATACACGTAAGGGTGAGAAGCACTTAGCATGAAATGGTGAAAGCATCTAGAATGTGCCCTGTGACGGACGGTGCTTGAGAAACCACTTGTGAAGAAGGCTTCCCTCAACTATCATATCGTTTCAGGAAAGAGGAAAGTGTTTTCCGTATTGGGTGTGAAGGCGTAAGGGACATAGACTAGACTTAGCTCTCCGTTTCGAATGTGCCTACCGTCGTGACATGAAGAAAGATGTGTATGGAAATGTATGATGTGCGGAAGCACAAGGAAGATGGCATACGCCTGTTTCCCTCTAAGAACAAATCTCGAGGGTTGGCGTCCTTCGACTACCGTCTCTTTTCGTAAGGATGGAAGCGGCTTGTTAAACCGGGTGTGAAAGGAAAGAGCTGGAACGCGCGATACCGTCCAGGGAGGAACACGTTGGGCGGAGGGTTTCTCTCCATTAAGTCCTGTGTCGTGGAGGTGGATGGGTCTTCCAATGTACGCGGGCTAGCCTCAGTGGTAGTAGCCTTACACTGAATTCTGAGAAACGAGGCCATGTCCATCAGGCTTTCGTGCTAACATCTGGGTTCTTGAAGAAAGAAGCCTTTGGAGGTATGTGTGTGTTGCTATAGAAGGTAAGTGTCTTACACTCGCCTCTCAAGAAACGAAAAGTGTAGGGAAACAGTCTTTCCACTACCACCTACAGGGAAGAGATGGAAGAACTTTCCACCGTTAAAAGTGAAGGCACAACTACTGTGCCATATTCCACTGTTTGAGAAAGGAGTTGTGTCTCAAGCTTCTCTCAACTCAGATCTTGTTTCAGGGAGAGACACGCGTTTTCAGGACTTCGTGTGAAAGCGTCAGGAAAATGCCATCCGCGGAATTGTGAGGAAAAATGTGCGTCGAATGTGACCACCAACGAACAAGTTGTCCCCTAGAGAGGTGTGTGTCTGGAAATCGGAGGAAGCGTAAGGAACGAGCTCTACACTTAGGTCTCAAAAGCAATGCTGCGGAGGAGCGGTCCTTCGACTCCCTTCTCCCTTCCGAAGGATCGAAGCGGCTTTACGCCAAGTATGAAAGGAAGCAGAGGAAAAGCCCGATAGGCCTTCCTCGTGGAACAACGTGGTATGGAGGGCTTCGCTCAATGGACACCATGGGTCACGACGCTAGAAGGGTTTTCCAAATGTACGTGAGTTCGCCAAAGGAAAGCCACAGACGAAACGGCGCGAAACAAGTCTGTGTCGAAGGCGACTTCGAGCTGACCTCTGGCGTCACGGGGAGAACATAGTCACAACAGGTATGTGTTGAATCCGAAACAGGCGGCGTGCACTTCAGTCTGAAGAAACACCACTGCAGAGAAACCGTGTTTCTACTAACACCTTCCCTGAAAATGCTCGTCTATTCCAACGTAAGTGTGGCAGCGCGAGGAATGTGCCCCGTGCCTGTGGCACAGACATACTTAGGGTAGAGGGTCCCTCGCCATTCCAATCTTGTTCCGCGAGGAACGTTTTCAAAGAGTGTGAGAGACAGCAGAGGGAACAGGTCATGCCTTTAAGTGTGAGAAGGAAGTCCTGGAAAGCCATACACCACCTGCGTATGAGCGGCCTTCTGGCATGAACGTGTGAAGGCATAAAGAAGGTGCCGTGCCCTGTGACGGTGCTTGACGAACCCCTTGTGAAGAAGTCTGCCCTCAGCTATCATATTGTTTCAGGAAGATAAAAGTGTTTTCCGTCGTGGGTGTGGAGGCATGAGGGACGTACCCTAGAGTCGGCCGTCCGTTTCGAATGTGTCTACTGTTCGTTCCATGAAGAAGGATGAGTATGGAGAGGTATGATGTGAGGAAGCGTAAGGAGGCTTGCCTACGGGTGTTTGACTCTAAGAACAAATCTAGAGGGTTGCCGTCCGTCGACGACCAGCCCTTTCCGTACGGATGGAAGCACCTTGTTAAAGCTTAGGGCGAGAGAAAAGAGACGGAAAGCGCGATACACTACAGTGAGGAACACGGTGTGTGGAGGGTCCCTCTCCACGAAAGTCTTGTGTCATGAAGTTGGAAGGGCCTTCAAAGGTACGTGAGCTAGCCTCAGCAGCGCCTTCCACTGAACTCAGAGAAACAAGGCCACGTCCAACACGATTTCGTGCTCACCTCTCGGTGCGGGAAGCATGACGCCTTTTGAGATATATGTGTAAGTGTCTTACACTCACCTCTCAAGGAACAAAGCGGTAGAGAGAAATAGTCTTTCCACTGCCATCTACAGGGAAGAAGACGCAGGAAATTTCCAACGTTAAAAGCGAAGGCACAACTACTGTGCCATATACCACTGCTTGAGAACGAACTTGGGTCGAAAGCTTCTCCCAACTCAGATCTTGTTTCGGGAAGATAGAAGCGTTGTCAGTACTTTGTTTGAAAGCGCAAGGAAGATGCCACACGCTGATTTGTGAAGAAAAATGGGGGTCGAATGGGACAACCAACACACTAGTTGTCCCCTAGAGAGGTGTGGGTCTGGAAAGGGGAGGAAGCGTAAGGGACGTGCTATACACTTAAGTCTAAGAAACAACGCTGCTGTGGAGGGGCGGTCCTTCGACTGCCATCGGCTTTGCTGAGGGACGAAGCGGCTTGAAGCAAAGTGCGAAAGAAAACGGAGGGGAAGGAAGAGTGATACACCATACTCGCGGAACAACTTCTTCTGGGGGGGCTTTCCTCAACGAACACCATGTGTCACGAAGATAGAAGGGTTTTCAAAAGGATGTGACTTCGCCCAAGGAAAGGCATACACTAATCTCTGCGAACCAAGTCTGTGTCAAACGCGACTTCGAGCTTCCATCTGGGTTCCCGAGGAATCCAGAGTCACAAAATGTACGTGTTGAATCCTAAACAAAGGAAGTACTCTTCAGTCTGAAGAAACACCCCTGCCGAGAAACGAACTACTCACTAACATCTTCCCTGAACATGGTAGACTTTTCCCATGTAAGGGTGAAATCGCAAGGAATGTGCCCCATGCCTGTGCTACAGAAGTAATTAGTGTAGAATGTCTGTCGCAATTCAAATCCTGTTCCGTGGGAAGTGTTTCCAAGAGTATGAGAGAGCAGATGGAAAAGGTCACGGCTTCAAGGGTGAGAAGGAAATCCGTCAGGAAAGCCATACACGTAAGGGTGAGAAGCACTTAGCATGAAATGGTGAAAGCATCTAGAATGTGCCCTGTGACGGACGGTGCTTGAGAAACCACTTGTGAAGAAGGCTTCCCTCAACTATCATATCGTTTCAGGAAAGAGGAAAGTGTTTTCCGTATTGGGTGTGAAGGCGTAAGGGACATAGACTAGACTTAGCTCTCCGTTTCGAATGTGCCTACCGTCGTGACATGAAGAAAGATGTGTATGGAAATGTATGATGTGCGGAAGCACAAGGAAGATGGCATACGCCTGTTTCCCTCTAAGAACAAATCTCGAGGGTTGGCGTCCTTCGACTACCGTCTCTTTTCGTAAGGATGGAAGCGGCTTGTTAAACCGGGTGTGAAAGGAAAGAGCTGGAACGCGCGATACCGTCCAGGGAGGAACACGTTGGGCGGAGGGTTTCTCTCCATTAAGTCCTGTGTCGTGGAGGTGGATGGGTCTTCCAATGTACGCGGGCTAGCCTCAGTGGTAGTAGCCTTACACTGAATTCTGAGAAACGAGGCCATGTCCATCAGGCTTTCGTGCTAACATCTGGGTTCTTGAAGAAAGAAGCCTTTGGAGGTATGTGTGTGTTGCTATAGAAGGTAAGTGTCTTACACTCGCCTCTCAAGAAACGAAAAGTGTAGGGAAACAGTCTTTCCACTACCACCTACAGGGAAGAGATGGAAGAACTTTCCACCGTTAAAAGTGAAGGCACAACTACTGTGCCATATTCCACTGTTTGAGAAAGGAGTTGTGTCTCAAGCTTCTCTCAACTCAGATCTTGTTTCAGGGAGAGACACGCGTTTTCAGGACTTCGTGTGAAAGCGTCAGGAAAATGCCATCCGCGGAATTGTGAGGAAAAATGTGCGTCGAATGTGACCACCAACGAACAAGTTGTCCCCTAGAGAGGTGTGTGTCTGGAAATCGGAGGAAGCGTAAGGAACGAGCTCTACACTTAGGTCTCAAAAGCAATGCTGCGGAGGAGCGGTCCTTCGACTCCCTTCTCCCTTCCGAAGGATCGAAGCGGCTTTACGCCAAGTATGAAAGGAAGCAGAGGAAAAGCCCGATAGGCCTTCCTCGTGGAACAACGTGGTATGGAGGGCTTCGCTCAATGGACACCATGGGTCACGACGCTAGAAGGGTTTTCCAAATGTACGTGAGTTCGCCAAAGGAAAGCCACAGACGAAACGGCGCGAAACAAGTCTGTGTCGAAGGCGACTTCGAGCTGACCTCTGGCGTCACGGGGAGAACATAGTCACAACAGGTATGTGTTGAATCCGAAACAGGCGGCGTGCACTTCAGTCTGAAGAAACACCACTGCAGAGAAACCGTGTTTCTACTAACACCTTCCCTGAAAATGCTCGTCTATTCCAACGTAAGTGTGGCAGCGCGAGGAATGTGCCCCGTGCCTGTGGCACAGACATACTTAGGGTAGAGGGTCCCTCGCCATTCCAATCTTGTTCCGCGAGGAACGTTTTCAAAGAGTGTGAGAGACAGCAGAGGGAACAGGTCATGCCTTTAAGTGTGAGAAGGAAGTCCTGGAAAGCCATACACCACCTGCGTATGAGCGGCCTTCTGGCATGAACGTGTGAAGGCATAAAGAAGGTGCCGTGCCCTGTGACGGTGCTTGACGAACCCCTTGTGAAGAAGTCTGCCCTCAGCTATCATATTGTTTCAGGAAGATAAAAGTGTTTTCCGTCGTGGGTGTGGAGGCATGAGGGACGTACCCTAGAGTCGGCCGTCCGTTTCGAATGTGTCTACTGTTCGTTCCATGAAGAAGGATGAGTATGGAGAGGTATGATGTGAGGAAGCGTAAGGAGGCTTGCCTACGGGTGTTTGACTCTAAGAACAAATCTAGAGGGTTGCCGTCCGTCGACGACCAGCCCTTTCCGTACGGATGGAAGCACCTTGTTAAAGCTTAGGGCGAGAGAAAAGAGACGGAAAGCGCGATACACTACAGTGAGGAACACGGTGTGTGGAGGGTCCCTCTCCACGAAAGTCTTGTGTCATGAAGTTGGAAGGGCCTTCAAAGGTACGTGAGCTAGCCTCAGCAGCGCCTTCCACTGAACTCAGAGAAACAAGGCCACGTCCAACACGATTTCGTGCTCACCTCTCGGTGCGGGAAGCATGACGCCTTTTGAGATATATGTGTAAGTGTCTTACACTCACCTCTCAAGGAACAAAGCGGTAGAGAGAAATAGTCTTTCCACTGCCATCTACAGGGAAGAAGACGCAGGAAATTTCCAACGTTAAAAGCGAAGGCACAACTACTGTGCCATATACCACTGCTTGAGAACGAACTTGGGTCGAAAGCTTCTCCCAACTCAGATCTTGTTTCGGGAAGATAGAAGCGTTGTCAGTACTTTGTTTGAAAGCGCAAGGAAGATGCCACACGCTGATTTGTGAAGAAAAATGGGGGTCGAATGGGACAACCAACACACTAGTTGTCCCCTAGAGAGGTGTGGGTCTGGAAAGGGGAGGAAGCGTAAGGGACGTGCTATACACTTAAGTCTAAGAAACAACGCTGCTGTGGAGGGGCGGTCCTTCGACTGCCATCGGCTTTGCTGAGGGACGAAGCGGCTTGAAGCAAAGTGCGAAAGAAAACGGAGGGGAAGGAAGAGTGATACACCATACTCGCGGAACAACTTCTTCTGGGGGGGCTTTCCTCAACGAACACCATGTGTCACGAAGATAGAAGGGTTTTCAAAAGGATGTGACTTCGCCCAAGGAAAGGCATACACTAATCTCTGCGAACCAAGTCTGTGTCAAACGCGACTTCGAGCTTCCATCTGGGTTCCCGAGGAATCCAGAGTCACAAAATGTACGTGTTGAATCCTAAACAAAGGAAGTACTCTTCAGTCTGAAGAAACACCCCTGCCGAGAAACGAACTACTCACTAACATCTTCCCTGAACATGGTAGACTTTTCCCATGTAAGGGTGAAATCGCAAGGAATGTGCCCCATGCCTGTGCTACAGAAGTAATTAGTGTAGAATGTCTGTCGCAATTCAAATCCTGTTCCGTGGGAAGTGTTTCCAAGAGTATGAGAGAGCAGATGGAAAAGGTCACGGCTTCAAGGGTGAGAAGGAAATCCGTCAGGAAAGCCATACACGTAAGGGTGAGAAGCACTTAGCATGAAATGGTGAAAGCATCTAGAATGTGCCCTGTGACGGACGGTGCTTGAGAAACCACTTGTGAAGAAGGCTTCCCTCAACTATCATATCGTTTCAGGAAAGAGGAAAGTGTTTTCCGTATTGGGTGTGAAGGCGTAAGGGACATAGACTAGACTTAGCTCTCCGTTTCGAATGTGCCTACCGTCGTGACATGAAGAAAGATGTGTATGGAAATGTATGATGTGCGGAAGCACAAGGAAGATGGCATACGCCTGTTTCCCTCTAAGAACAAATCTCGAGGGTTGGCGTCCTTCGACTACCGTCTCTTTTCGTAAGGATGGAAGCGGCTTGTTAAACCGGGTGTGAAAGGAAAGAGCTGGAACGCGCGATACCGTCCAGGGAGGAACACGTTGGGCGGAGGGTTTCTCTCCATTAAGTCCTGTGTCGTGGAGGTGGATGGGTCTTCCAATGTACGCGGGCTAGCCTCAGTGGTAGTAGCCTTACACTGAATTCTGAGAAACGAGGCCATGTCCATCAGGCTTTCGTGCTAACATCTGGGTTCTTGAAGAAAGAAGCCTTTGGAGGTATGTGTGTGTTGCTATAGAAGGTAAGTGTCTTACACTCGCCTCTCAAGAAACGAAAAGTGTAGGGAAACAGTCTTTCCACTACCACCTACAGGGAAGAGATGGAAGAACTTTCCACCGTTAAAAGTGAAGGCACAACTACTGTGCCATATTCCACTGTTTGAGAAAGGAGTTGTGTCTCAAGCTTCTCTCAACTCAGATCTTGTTTCAGGGAGAGACACGCGTTTTCAGGACTTCGTGTGAAAGCGTCAGGAAAATGCCATCCGCGGAATTGTGAGGAAAAATGTGCGTCGAATGTGACCACCAACGAACAAGTTGTCCCCTAGAGAGGTGTGTGTCTGGAAATCGGAGGAAGCGTAAGGAACGAGCTCTACACTTAGGTCTCAAAAGCAATGCTGCGGAGGAGCGGTCCTTCGACTCCCTTCTCCCTTCCGAAGGATCGAAGCGGCTTTACGCCAAGTATGAAAGGAAGCAGAGGAAAAGCCCGATAGGCCTTCCTCGTGGAACAACGTGGTATGGAGGGCTTCGCTCAATGGACACCATGGGTCACGACGCTAGAAGGGTTTTCCAAATGTACGTGAGTTCGCCAAAGGAAAGCCACAGACGAAACGGCGCGAAACAAGTCTGTGTCGAAGGCGACTTCGAGCTGACCTCTGGCGTCACGGGGAGAACATAGTCACAACAGGTATGTGTTGAATCCGAAACAGGCGGCGTGCACTTCAGTCTGAAGAAACACCACTGCAGAGAAACCGTGTTTCTACTAACACCTTCCCTGAAAATGCTCGTCTATTCCAACGTAAGTGTGGCAGCGCGAGGAATGTGCCCCGTGCCTGTGGCACAGACATACTTAGGGTAGATGGTCCCTCGCCATTCCAATCTTGTTCCGCGAGGAACGTTTTCAAAGAGTATGAGAGACAGCAGAGGGAACAGGTCATGCCTTTAAGTGTGAGAAGGAAGTCCTGGAAAGCCATACACCACCTGCGTATGAGCGGCCTTCTGGCATGAACGTGTGAAGGCATAAAGAAGGTGCCGTGCCCTGTGACGGTGCTTGACGAACCCCTTGTGAAGAAGTCTGCCCTCAGCTATCATATTGTTTCAGGAAGATAAAAGTGTTTTCCGTCGTGGGTGTGGAGGCATGAGGGACGTACCCTAGAGTCGGCCGTCCGTTTCGAATGTGTCTACTGTTCGTTCCATGAAGAAGGATGAGTATGGAGAGGTATGATGTGAGGAAGCGTAAGGAGGCTTGCCTACGGGTGTTTGACTCTAAGAACAAATCTAGAGGGTTGCCGTCCGTCGACGACCAGCCCTTTCCGTACGGATGGAAGCACCTTGTTAAAGCTTAGGGCGAGAGAAAAGAGACGGAAAGCGCGATACACTACAGTGAGGAACACGGTGTGTGGAGGGTCCCTCTCCACGAAAGTCTTGTGTCATGAAGTTGGAAGGGCCTTCAAAGGTACGTGAGCTAGCCTCAGCAGCGCCTTCCACTGAACTCAGAGAAACAAGGCCACGTCCAACACGATTTCGTGCTCACCTCTCGGTGCGGGAAGCATGACGCCTTTTGAGATATATGTGTAAGTGTCTTACACTCACCTCTCAAGGAACAAAGCGGTAGAGAGAAATAGTCTTTCCACTGCCATCTACAGGGAAGAAGACGCAGGAAATTTCCAACGTTAAAAGCGAAGGCACAACTACTGTGCCATATACCACTGCTTGAGAACGAACTTGGGTCGAAAGCTTCTCCCAACTCAGATCTTGTTTCGGGAAGATAGAAGCGTTGTCAGTACTTTGTTTGAAAGCGCAAGGAAGATGCCACACGCTGATTTGTGAAGAAAAATGGGGGTCGAATGGGACAACCAACACACTAGTTGTCCCCTAGAGAGGTGTGGGTCTGGAAAGGGGAGGAAGCGTAAGGGACGTGCTATACACTTAAGTCTAAGAAACAACGCTGCTGTGGAGGGGCGGTCCTTCGACTGCCATCGGCTTTGCTGAGGGACGAAGCGGCTTGAAGCAAAGTGCGAAAGAAAACGGAGGGGAAGGAAGAGTGATACACCATACTCGCGGAACAACTTCTTCTGGGGGGGCTTTCCTCAACGAACACCATGTGTCACGAAGATAGAAGGGTTTTCAAAAGGATGTGACTTCGCCCAAGGAAAGGCATACACTAATCTCTGCGAACCAAGTCTGTGTCAAACGCGACTTCGAGCTTCCATCTGGGTTCCCGAGGAATCCAGAGTCACAAAATGTACGTGTTGAATCCTAAACAAAGGAAGTACTCTTCAGTCTGAAGAAACACCCCTGCCGAGAAACGAACTACTCACTAACATCTTCCCTGAACATGGTAGACTTTTCCCATGTAAGGGTGAAATCGCAAGGAATGTGCCCCATGCCTGTGCTACAGAAGTAATTAGTGTAGAATGTCTGTCGCAATTCAAATCCTGTTCCGTGGGAAGTGTTTCCAAGAGTATGAGAGAGCAGATGGAAAAGGTCACGGCTTCAAGGGTGAGAAGGAAATCCGTCAGGAAAGCCATACACGTAAGGGTGAGAAGCACTTAGCATGAAATGGTGAAAGCATCTAGAATGTGCCCTGTGACGGACGGTGCTTGAGAAACCACTTGTGAAGAAGGCTTCCCTCAACTATCATATCGTTTCAGGAAAGAGGAAAGTGTTTTCCGTATTGGGTGTGAAGGCGTAAGGGACATAGACTAGACTTAGCTCTCCGTTTCGAATGTGCCTACCGTCGTGACATGAAGAAAGATGTGTATGGAAATGTATGATGTGCGGAAGCACAAGGAAGATGGCATACGCCTGTTTCCCTCTAAGAACAAATCTCGAGGGTTGGCGTCCTTCGACTACCGTCTCTTTTCGTAAGGATGGAAGCGGCTTGTTAAACCGGGTGTGAAAGGAAAGAGCTGGAACGCGCGATACCGTCCAGGGAGGAACACGTTGGGCGGAGGGTTTCTCTCCATTAAGTCCTGTGTCGTGGAGGTGGATGGGTCTTCCAATGTACGCGGGCTAGCCTCAGTGGTAGTAGCCTTACACTGAATTCTGAGAAACGAGGCCATGTCCATCAGGCTTTCGTGCTAACATCTGGGTTCTTGAAGAAAGAAGCCTTTGGAGGTATGTGTGTGTTGCTATAGAAGGTAAGTGTCTTACACTCGCCTCTCAAGAAACGAAAAGTGTAGGGAAACAGTCTTTCCACTACCACCTACAGGGAAGAGATGGAAGAACTTTCCACCGTTAAAAGTGAAGGCACAACTACTGTGCCATATTCCACTGTTTGAGAAAGGAGTTGTGTCTCAAGCTTCTCTCAACTCAGATCTTGTTTCAGGGAGAGACACGCGTTTTCAGGACTTCGTGTGAAAGCGTCAGGAAAATGCCATCCGCGGAATTGTGAGGAAAAATGTGCGTCGAATGTGACCACCAACGAACAAGTTGTCCCCTAGAGAGGTGTGTGTCTGGAAATCGGAGGAAGCGTAAGGAACGAGCTCTACACTTAGGTCTCAAAAGCAATGCTGCGGAGGAGCGGTCCTTCGACTCCCTTCTCCCTTCCGAAGGATCGAAGCGGCTTTACGCCAAGTATGAAAGGAAGCAGAGGAAAAGCCCGATAGGCCTTCCTCGTGGAACAACGTGGTATGGAGGGCTTCGCTCAATGGACACCATGGGTCACGACGCTAGAAGGGTTTTCCAAATGTACGTGAGTTCGCCAAAGGAAAGCCACAGACGAAACGGCGCGAAACAAGTCTGTGTCGAAGGCGACTTCGAGCTGACCTCTGGCGTCACGGGGAGAACATAGTCACAACAGGTATGTGTTGAATCCGAAACAGGCGGCGTGCACTTCAGTCTGAAGAAACACCACTGCAGAGAAACCGTGTTTCTACTAACACCTTCCCTGAAAATGCTCGTCTATTCCAACGTAAGTGTGGCAGCGCGAGGAATGTGCCCCGTGCCTGTGGCACAGACATACTTAGGGTAGAGGGTCCCTCGCCATTCCAATCTTGTTCCGCGAGGAACGTTTTCAAAGAGTGTGAGAGACAGCAGAGGGAACAGGTCATGCCTTTAAGTGTGAGAAGGAAGTCCTGGAAAGCCATACACCACCTGCGTATGAGCGGCCTTCTGGCATGAACGTGTGAAGGCATAAAGAAGGTGCCGTGCCCTGTGACGGTGCTTGACGAACCCCTTGTGAAGAAGTCTGCCCTCAGCTATCATATTGTTTCAGGAAGATAAAAGTGTTTTCCGTCGTGGGTGTGGAGGCATGAGGGACGTACCCTAGAGTCGGCCGTCCGTTTCGAATGTGTCTACTGTTCGTTCCATGAAGAAGGATGAGTATGGAGAGGTATGATGTGAGGAAGCGTAAGGAGGCTTGCCTACGGGTGTTTGACTCTAAGAACAAATCTAGAGGGTTGCCGTCCGTCGACGACCAGCCCTTTCCGTACGGATGGAAGCACCTTGTTAAAGCTTAGGGCGAGAGAAAAGAGACGGAAAGCGCGATACACTACAGTGAGGAACACGGTGTGTGGAGGGTCCCTCTCCACGAAAGTCTTGTGTCATGAAGTTGGAAGGGCCTTCAAAGGTACGTGAGCTAGCCTCAGCAGCGCCTTCCACTGAACTCAGAGAAACAAGGCCACGTCCAACACGATTTCGTGCTCACCTCTCGGTGCGGGAAGCATGACGCCTTTTGAGATATATGTGTAAGTGTCTTACACTCACCTCTCAAGGAACAAAGCGGTAGAGAGAAATAGTCTTTCCACTGCCATCTACAGGGAAGAAGACGCAGGAAATTTCCAACGTTAAAAGCGAAGGCACAACTACTGTGCCATATACCACTGCTTGAGAACGAACTTGGGTCGAAAGCTTCTCCCAACTCAGATCTTGTTTCGGGAAGATAGAAGCGTTGTCAGTACTTTGTTTGAAAGCGCAAGGAAGATGCCACACGCTGATTTGTGAAGAAAAATGGGGGTCGAATGGGACAACCAACACACTAGTTGTCCCCTAGAGAGGTGTGGGTCTGGAAAGGGGAGGAAGCGTAAGGGACGTGCTATACACTTAAGTCTAAGAAACAACGCTGCTGTGGAGGGGCGGTCCTTCGACTGCCATCGGCTTTGCTGAGGGACGAAGCGGCTTGAAGCAAAGTGCGAAAGAAAACGGAGGGGAAGGAAGAGTGATACACCATACTCGCGGAACAACTTCTTCTGGGGGGGCTTTCCTCAACGAACACCATGTGTCACGAAGATAGAAGGGTTTTCAAAAGGATGTGACTTCGCCCAAGGAAAGGCATACACTAATCTCTGCGAACCAAGTCTGTGTCAAACGCGACTTCGAGCTTCCATCTGGGTTCCCGAGGAATCCAGAGTCACAAAATGTACGTGTTGAATCCTAAACAAAGGAAGTACTCTTCAGTCTGAAGAAACACCCCTGCCGAGAAACGAACTACTCACTAACATCTTCCCTGAACATGGTAGACTTTTCCCATGTAAGGGTGAAATCGCAAGGAATGTGCCCCATGCCTGTGCTAC
>NW_028275070.1:0-89405 GCF_037043125.1 Eumetopias jubatus | reverse complement strand
CTTAAGTCTAAGAGACAATGCTGTGGAGGAGCGGTCCTTCGACTCCCCGCCTCCTTTCCTAAGGATCGAAGCAGCTTGACGCCGAGTGTGAACGGAAGCAGAGGAAAAGCCTGCTATACCTTACTCGTGGAACCACTTTGTATGGAGGGCTTCTCTCAATGAACACCACGGCTCACGACGCTAGAAGGGTTTTCAAACGTACGTGAGTTCGCCAAAGGAAAGCCACAGACTACACTGTGCGAAACAAGTCTGTGTCAAACCGCGCCTTCGAGCTTCCATCTGGCTTCACGGGGAAAACCTAGTCACAACATGAACGTGTGGAACCCTAAACAGGCGGCGTGCACGTCGGTCTGAAGAAACACCACTGCAGAGAAACCGTGTTTCTCCCAACCTCTTCCCTGAAAATGGTAGTCTATTCCAAGGTAAGTGTGACAGCGCAAGGCATGTGCCCCATGCCTGCGCCACGGAAATAAGGAGTGGAGATTGTCTCTCCCGGTTCAAACCTTGTTCCGTGAGAAATGTTTTCAAGAGTGCGAGAGAGAGCAGAGGGAAAAGGTCATGCCTTTAAGTCTGAGAAGGAAACCCTGGAAAGCCGTACGCCTACGTATGAGCGGCATTCTGGCGCGAACGTGTGAAGGCATAAAGAATGTGTCCTGGGACGGTGCTTGACAAACCCCTTGTGAAGAAGTCTTCCCTCAGCTATCATATGGTTTCAGGAAGATAAAAGTGTTTTCCGCCGTGGGCGTGAAGGCACGAGGGACGTGCCCTAGAGTGAGCTGTCCGTTTCGAATGTGCCGCCCGTCGTTCCACGAAGAAGGGTGAGTATGGAAATGTATGATGTGAGGAAGCATAGGGAAGATTGCCTACGGGTGTTTAACTCTAAGGACAAATCTAGAGGGTTGCCGTCCGTCGACGACCAGCTCTTTCCCTACGGATGGAAGCGCCGTGTTAAAGCTTAGGGCGAGAGAAAAGAGACGGAATGCGAGATACACCACAGTGGGGAACACGTTGTGTGGAGGGCTTCTCTCCACCAAAGTCTCGGGTCACGAATTTGGAAGGGCCTTCAAATGTACGTGAGCTAGCGTCAGCAGAGCCTTCCACTGAACTCAGAGAAACGAGGCCGCGTCAAACATGATTTCGTGCTAACCCCTTGGTTCGCGAAGCGCGAAGCCTTTTGAGATATGTGTGTGAGGGTCTTGCACTCACCTCTCAAGAAACAAAACGGTAGAGCAATAGTCTTCCCACTACCATCTACAGGGAAGAAGACGGAGGAAATGTCCCACGTTAAACGTGAAGGCGCAAGTTACTGTGCCATAGAGCCCTGCTTGGGAAAGAACTTGTGTCGAAAGCTTCTCCCAACTCAGATCTTGTTTCGGGAAGATAGAAGCGCTGTCGGTACTTTGTGTGGAAACACAAGGAAAATGCCACACGCTGAATTGTGAAGAGAAATGTGGGTCGAACGTGACCACCAACACACTCGTTGTCCCCTAGAGAGGTGTGTGTCTGGAAGTGGGAGGAAGCGTAACGGACGTGCTATACACTTAACTCCAAGAAACAACGCTGTGGAGGTGCGGTCCTTCGACTGCCCTTCCTCTTTGCTAAGGAACGAAGCGGCTTGAAGCCAAGTGTGAAAGGAAACGGAGGGCAAGGAAGGGTGATATACCTCACTCGCGGCACAACTTCTGATGGAGGGCTTTTCTCAACGAACAGCATGTGTCACGAAGATAGAAGGGTTTGCGAAAGTATGTGACTTCGCCAAAGGAAAGGCATACACGAATCTCGGCGAACCACGTCTGTGCCGATCGCGACTTCGAGCTTCCATCTGGGTTCCCGAGGAATCCATAGTCACATAATGTCTGTGTGGTATCCTACTGCAGAAACACCACTGCAGAGAAACCGTGCGTCTACTATCACCTTCCCTGAAACTGGTAGACTTTTGCAATGGAAGTGGGAAATCGCAAGGAATGTGCCCCGTGCCTGTGCCACGGAAGTAACTAGTGTAAATGTCTGTCGCGATTCGAATCCTGTTCCGTGAGAAGCGTTTCCAAGAGTATGAGAGAGAGCAGATGGAAAAGGTCATGGTTTGAAGCGTGAGAAGGAGACCCGTCAGGAAAGCCATACACGTAAGTCGGGGAAGCACTTTTCGCGTGACATGGTGAAGGCATCTAGAATGTGCCCTGTGACGGTGCTCGAGAAACCACTTGTGAAGAAGGCTTCCCTCAACTGCCGTATCGTTTCCGTAGGAGGAAACTGTTTTCCGTAGTGGGTGTGAAGGCATAAGGGACGTAGACGAGACTTCGCTCTCCGCTTCGAAGGTGCCTGCCGTCGTTACACGAAGAAGGATGTGTATGGAAATGGATGACTGCGGAAGCATAAGGAAGATGGCATGCGTTTGTTTAACTCTAAGAACAAGTCTCGAGGGTTCCCGTCCTTCGACTACCATCTCTTCTCGTAAGGATGCGAAGCCGCTCCTTAAACCTCGTGTGAACGAAAAGAGATGGAACGCGCGATACCGCACAGTGAGGAACACGTTGTGCGGAGGGTTTCTCTCCATTACGTCCTGTGTCATGGAGGTGGATGGGTCTTGCAATGTACGTGGGCTAGCCTCAGTAGCAGTAGTAGCCTGACACTGAATTCTGAGAAACAAGGCCATGTCAAACAGGCTTTCGCGCTAACATCGTGGTGCTTGAAGAAAGAAGCCTTTGGAGACATGTGCGTTGCTATATAAGGTAGGCGTCTTACACTCACCTCTCACGAAACCAAACTGTA
This sequence comes from Eumetopias jubatus, assembly GCF_037043125.1. Lineage (NCBI taxonomy): Eukaryota > Metazoa > Chordata > Mammalia > Carnivora > Otariidae > Eumetopias > Eumetopias jubatus. Next base: position 86,636 of record NW_028275070.1, on the reverse strand, counting down.
GGGAACTAGTCTTTCCACTACCGCCTCCGGGGAAGAAGTTGGAAGAACTTTCCGACGTTCAAAGTGAAGGCACAAATGCTGGGCCGTCTACCACTGTTTGAGAGAGGAGTTGTGTCTCAAGCTCCTGTCAACCCAGATCTTGCTTCGGGAAGGGAGAAGCGTTTTCAGGACTTCGTGTGAAAGCGTAAGGACAATGCCATAGGCTGAATGGTGAAGGAAAATGTGGGTCGAATGCGACCACCAACTAACAAGTTGTCCCCTAGGGAGGTGTGTGTCTGGAAATGGGAGGAAGCGTAAGGAACGAGCTGTACACTTAAGTCTAAGAGACAATGCTGTGGAGGAGCGGTCCTTCGACTCCCCGCCTCCTTTCCTAAGGATCGAAGCAGCTTGACGCCGAGTGTGAACGGAAGCAGAGGAAAAGCCTGCTATACCTTACTCGTGGAACCACTTTGTATGGAGGGCTTCTCTCAATGAACACCACGGCTCACGACGCTAGAAGGGTTTTCAAACGTACGTGAGTTCGCCAAAGGAAAGCCACAGACTACACTGTGCGAAACAAGTCTGTGTCAAACCGCGCCTTCGAGCTTCCATCTGGCTTCACGGGGAAAACCTAGTCACAACATGAACGTGTGGAACCCTAAACAGGCGGCGTGCACGTCGGTCTGAAGAAACACCACTGCAGAGAAACCGTGTTTCTCCCAACCTCTTCCCTGAAAATGGTAGTCTATTCCAAGGTAAGTGTGACAGCGCAAGGCATGTGCCCCATGCCTGCGCCACGGAAATAAGGAGTGGAGATTGTCTCTCCCGGTTCAAACCTTGTTCCGTGAGAAATGTTTTCAAGAGTGCGAGAGAGAGCAGAGGGAAAAGGTCATGCCTTTAAGTCTGAGAAGGAAACCCTGGAAAGCCGTACGCCTACGTATGAGCGGCATTCTGGCGCGAACGTGTGAAGGCATAAAGAATGTGTCCTGGGACGGTGCTTGACAAACCCCTTGTGAAGAAGTCTTCCCTCAGCTATCATATGGTTTCAGGAAGATAAAAGTGTTTTCCGCCGTGGGCGTGAAGGCACGAGGGACGTGCCCTAGAGTGAGCTGTCCGTTTCGAATGTGCCGCCCGTCGTTCCACGAAGAAGGGTGAGTATGGAAATGTATGATGTGAGGAAGCATAGGGAAGATTGCCTACGGGTGTTTAACTCTAAGGACAAATCTAGAGGGTTGCCGTCCGTCGACGACCAGCTCTTTCCCTACGGATGGAAGCGCCGTGTTAAAGCTTAGGGCGAGAGAAAAGAGACGGAATGCGAGATACACCACAGTGGGGAACACGTTGTGTGGAGGGCTTCTCTCCACCAAAGTCTCGGGTCACGAATTTGGAAGGGCCTTCAAATGTACGTGAGCTAGCGTCAGCAGAGCCTTCCACTGAACTCAGAGAAACGAGGCCGCGTCAAACATGATTTCGTGCTAACCCCTTGGTTCGCGAAGCGCGAAGCCTTTTGAGATATGTGTGTGAGGGTCTTGCACTCACCTCTCAAGAAACAAAACGGTAGAGCAATAGTCTTCCCACTACCATCTACAGGGAAGAAGACGGAGGAAATGTCCCACGTTAAACGTGAAGGCGCAAGTTACTGTGCCATAGAGCCCTGCTTGGGAAAGAACTTGTGTCGAAAGCTTCTCCCAACTCAGATCTTGTTTCGGGAAGATAGAAGCGCTGTCGGTACTTTGTGTGGAAACACAAGGAAAATGCCACACGCTGAATTGTGAAGAGAAATGTGGGTCGAACGTGACCACCAACACACTCGTTGTCCCCTAGAGAGGTGTGTGTCTGGAAGTGGGAGGAAGCGTAACGGACGTGCTATACACTTAACTCCAAGAAACAACGCTGTGGAGGTGCGGTCCTTCGACTGCCCTTCCTCTTTGCTAAGGAACGAAGCGGCTTGAAGCCAAGTGTGAAAGGAAACGGAGGGCAAGGAAGGGTGATATACCTCACTCGCGGCACAACTTCTGATGGAGGGCTTTTCTCAACGAACACCATGTGTCACGAAGATAGAAGGGTTTGCGAAAGTATGTGACTTCGCCAAAGGAAAGGCATACACGAATCTCGGCGAACCACGTCTGTGCCGATCGCGACTTCGAGCTTCCATCTGGGTTCCCGAGGAATCCATAGTCACATAATGTCTGTGTGGTATCCTACTGCAGAAACACCACTGCAGAGAAACCGTGCGTCTACTATCACCTTCCCTGAAACTGGTAGACTTTTGCAATGGAAGTGGGAAATCGCAAGGAATGTGCCCCGTGCCTGTGCCACGGAAGTAACTAGTGTAAATGTCTGTCGCGATTCGAATCCTGTTCCGTGAGAAGCGTTTCCAAGAGTATGAGAGAGAGCAGATGGAAAAGGTCATGGTTTGAAGCGTGAGAAGGAGACCCGTCAGGAAAGCCATACACGTAAGTCGGGGAAGCACTTTTCGCGTGACATGGTGAAGGCATCTAGAATGTGCCCTGTGACGGTGCTCGAGAAACCACTTGTGAAGAAGGCTTCCCTCAACTGCCGCATCGTTTCCGTAGGAGGAAACTGTTTTCCGTAGTGGGTGTGAAGGCATAAGGGACGTAGACGAGACTTCGCTCTCCGCTTCGAAGGTGCCTGCCGTCGTTACACGAAGAAGGATGTGTATGGAAATGGATGACTGCGGAAGCATAAGGAAGATGGCATGCGTTTGTTTAACTCTAAGAACAAGTCTCGAGGGTTCCCGTCCTTCGACTACCATCTCTTCTCGTAAGGATGCGAAGCCGCTCCTTAAACCTCGTGTGAACGAAAAGAGATGGAACGCGCGATACCGCACAGTGAGGAACACGTTGTGCGGAGGGTTTCTCTCCATTACGTCCTGTGTCATGGAGGTGGATGGGTCTTGCAATGTACGTGGGCTAGCCTCAGTAGCAGTAGTAGCCTGACACTGAATTCTGAGAAACAAGGCCATGTCAAACAGGCTTTCGCCCTAACATCGTGGTGCTTGAAGAAAGAAGCCTTTGGAGACATGTGCGTTGCTATATAAGGTAGGCGTCTTACACTCACCTCTCACGAAACCAAACTGTAGGGAACTAGTCTTTCCACTACCGCCTCCGGGGAAGAAGTTGGAAGAACTTTCCGACGTTCAAAGTGAAGGCACAAATGCTGGGCCGTCTACCACTGTTTGAGAGAGGAGTTGTGTCTCAAGCTCCTGTCAACCCAGATCTTGCTTCGGGAAGGGAGAAGCGTTTTCAGGACTTCGTGTGAAAGCGTAAGGACAATGCCATAGGCTGAATGGTGAAGGAAAATGTGGGTCGAATGCGACCACCAACTAACAAGTTGTCCCCTAGGGAGGTGTGTGTCTGGAAATGGGAGGAAGCGTAAGGAACGAGCTGTACACTTAAGTCTAAGAGACAATGCTGTGGAGGAGCGGTCCTTCGACTCCCCGCCTCCTTTCCTAAGGATCGAAGCAGCTTGACGCCGAGTGTGAACGGAAGCAGAGGAAAAGCCTGCTATACCTTACTCGTGGAACCACTTTGTATGGAGGGCTTCTCTCAATGAACACCACGGCTCACGACGCTAGAAGGGTTTTCAAACGTACGTGAGTTCGCCAAAGGAAAGCCACAGACTACACTGTGCGAAACAAGTCTGTGTCAAACCGCGCCTTCGAGCTTCCATCTGGCTTCACGGGGAAAACCTAGTCACAACATGAACGTGTGGAACCCTAAACAGGCGGCGTGCACGTCGGTCTGAAGAAACACCACTGCAGAGAAACCGTGTTTCTCCCAACCTCTTCCCTGAAAATGGTAGTCTATTCCAAGGTAAGTGTGACAGCGCAAGGCATGTGCCCCATGCCTGCGCCACGGAAATAAGGAGTGGAGATTGTCTCTCCCGGTTCAAACCTTGTTCCGTGAGAAATGTTTTCAAGAGTGCGAGAGAGAGCAGAGGGAAAAGGTCATGCCTTTAAGTCTGAGAAGGAAACCCTGGAAAGCCGTACGCCTACGTATGAGCGGCATTCTGGCGCGAACGTGTGAAGGCATAAAGAATGTGTCCTGGGACGGTGCTTGACAAACCCCTTGTGAAGAAGTCTTCCCTCAGCTATCATATGGTTTCAGGAAGATAAAAGTGTTTTCCGCCGTGGGCGTGAAGGCACGAGGGACGTGCCCTAGAGTGAGCTGTCCGTTTCGAATGTGCCGCCCGTCGTTCCACGAAGAAGGGTGAGTATGGAAATGTATGATGTGAGGAAGCATAGGGAAGATTGCCTACGGGTGTTTAACTCTAAGGACAAATCTAGAGGGTTGCCGTCCGTCGACGACCAGCTCTTTCCCTACGGATGGAAGCGCCGTGTTAAAGCTTAGGGCGAGAGAAAAGAGACGGAATGCGAGATACACCACAGTGGGGAACACGTTGTGTGGAGGGCTTCTCTCCACCAAAGTCTCGGGTCACGAATTTGGAAGGGCCTTCAAATGTACGTGAGCTAGCGTCAGCAGAGCCTTCCACTGAACTCAGAGAAACGAGGCCGCGTCAAACATGATTTCGTGCTAACCCCTTGGTTCGCGAAGCGCGAAGCCTTTTGAGATATGTGTGTGAGGGTCTTGCACTCACCTCTCAAGAAACAAAACGGTAGAGCAATAGTCTTCCCACTACCATCTACAGGGAAGAAGACGGAGGAAATGTCCCACGTTAAACGTGAAGGCGCAAGTTACTGTGCCATAGAGCCCTGCTTGGGAAAGAACTTGTGTCGAAAGCTTCTCCCAACTCAGATCTTGTTTCGGGAAGATAGAAGCGCTGTCGGTACTTTGTGTGGAAACACAAGGAAAATGCCACACGCTGAATTGTGAAGAGAAATGTGGGTCGAACGTGACCACCAACACACTCGTTGTCCCCTAGAGAGGTGTGTGTCTGGAAGTGGGAGGAAGCGTAACGGACGTGCTATACACTTAACTCCAAGAAACAACGCTGTGGAGGTGCGGTCCTTCGACTGCCCTTCCTCTTTGCTAAGGAACGAAGCGGCTTGAAGCCAAGTGTGAAAGGAAACGGAGGGCAAGGAAGGGTGATATACCTCACTCGCGGCACAACTTCTGATGGAGGGCTTTTCTCAACGAACACCATGTGTCACGAAGATAGAAGGGTTTGCGAAAGTATGTGACTTCGCCAAAGGAAAGGCATACACGAATCTCGGCGAACCACGTCTGTGCCGATCGCGACTTCGAGCTTCCATCTGGGTTCCCGAGGAATCCATAGTCACATAATGTCTGTGTGGTATCCTACTGCAGAAACACCACTGCAGAGAAACCGTGCGTCTACTATCACCTTCCCTGAAACTGGTAGACTTTTGCAATGGAAGTGGGAAATCGCAAGGAATGTGCCCCGTGCCTGTGCCACGGAAGTAACTAGTGTAAATGTCTGTCGCGATTCGAATCCTGTTCCGTGAGAAGCGTTTCCAAGAGTATGAGAGAGAGCAGATGGAAAAGGTCATGGTTTGAAGCGTGAGAAGGAGACCCGTCAGGAAAGCCATACACGTAAGTCGGGGAAGCACTTTTCGCGTGACATGGTGAAGGCATCTAGAATGTGCCCTGTGACGGTGCTCGAGAAACCACTTGTGAAGAAGGCTTCCCTCAACTGCCGCATCGTTTCCGTAGGAGGAAACTGTTTTCCGTAGTGGGTGTGAAGGCATAAGGGACGTAGACGAGACTTCGCTCTCCGCTTCGAAGGTGCCTGCCGTCGTTACACGAAGAAGGATGTGTATGGAAATGGATGACTGCGGAAGCATAAGGAAGATGGCATGCGTTTGTTTAACTCTAAGAACAAGTCTCGAGGGTTCCCGTCCTTCGACTACCATCTCTTCTCGTAAGGATGCGAAGCCGCTCCTTAAACCTCGTGTGAACGAAAAGAGATGGAACGCGCGATACCGCACAGTGAGGAACACGTTGTGCGGAGGGTTTCTCTCCATTACGTCCTGTGTCATGGAGGTGGATGGGTCTTGCAATGTACGTGGGCTAGCCTCAGTAGCAGTAGTAGCCTGACACTGAATTCTGAGAAACAAGGCCATGTCAAACAGGCTTTCGCCCTAACATCGTGGTGCTTGAAGAAAGAAGCCTTTGGAGACATGTGCGTTGCTATATAAGGTAGGCGTCTTACACTCACCTCTCACGAAACCAAACTGTAGGGAACTAGTCTTTCCACTACCGCCTCCGGGGAAGAAGTTGGAAGAACTTTCCGACGTTCAAAGTGAAGGCACAAATGCTGGGCCGTCTACCACTGTTTGAGAGAGGAGTTGTGTCTCAAGCTCCTGTCAACCCAGATCTTGCTTCGGGAAGGGAGAAGCGTTTTCAGGACTTCGTGTGAAAGCGTAAGGACAATGCCATAGGCTGAATGGTGAAGGAAAATGTGGGTCGAATGCGACCACCAACTAACAAGTTGTCCCCTAGGGAGGTGTGTGTCTGGAAATGGGAGGAAGCGTAAGGAACGAGCTGTACACTTAAGTCTAAGAGACAATGCTGTGGAGGAGCGGTCCTTCGACTCCCCGCCTCCTTTCCTAAGGATCGAAGCAGCTTGACGCCGAGTGTGAACGGAAGCAGAGGAAAAGCCTGCTATACCTTACTCGTGGAACCACTTTGTATGGAGGGCTTCTCTCAATGAACACCACGGCTCACGACGCTAGAAGGGTTTTCAAACGTACGTGAGTTCGCCAAAGGAAAGCCACAGACTACACTGTGCGAAACAAGTCTGTGTCAAACCGCGCCTTCGAGCTTCCATCTGGCTTCACGGGGAAAACCTAGTCACAACATGAACGTGTGGAACCCTAAACAGGCGGCGTGCACGTCGGTCTGAAGAAACACCACTGCAGAGAAACCGTGTTTCTACCAACCTCTTCCCTGAAAATGGTAGTCTATTCCAAGGTAAGTGTGACAGCGCAAGGCATGTGCCCCATGCCTGCGCCACGGAAATAAGGAGTGGAGATTGTCTCTCCCGGTTCAAACCTTGTTCCGTGAGAAATGTTTTCAAGAGTGCGAGAGAGAGCAGAGGGAAAAGGTCATGCCTTTAAGTCTGAGAAGGAAACCCTGGAAAGCCGTACGCCTACGTATGAGCGGCATTCTGGCGCGAACGTGTGAAGGCATAAAGAATGTGTCCTGGGACGGTGCTTGACAAACCCCTTGTGAAGAAGTCTTCCCTCAGCTATCATATGGTTTCAGGAAGATAAAAGTGTTTTCCGCCGTGGGCGTGAAGGCACGAGGGACGTGCCCTAGAGTGAGCTGTCCGTTTCGAATGTGCCGCCCGTCGTTCCACGAAGAAGGGTGAGTATGGAAATGTATGATGTGAGGAAGCATAGGGAAGATTGCCTACGGGTGTTTAACTCTAAGGACAAATCTAGAGGGTTGCCGTCCGTCGACGACCAGCTCTTTCCCTACGGATGGAAGCGCCGTGTTAAAGCTTAGGGCGAGAGAAAAGAGACGGAATGCGAGATACACCACAGTGGGGAACACGTTGTGTGGAGGGCTTCTCTCCACCAAAGTCTCGGGTCACGAATTTGGAAGGGCCTTCAAATGTACGTGAGCTAGCGTCAGCAGAGCCTTCCACTGAACTCAGAGAAACGAGGCCGCGTCAAACATGATTTCGTGCTAACCCCTTGGTTCGCGAAGCGCGAAGCCTTTTGAGATATGTGTGTGAGGGTCTTGCACTCACCTCTCAAGAAACAAAACGGTAGAGCAATAGTCTTCCCACTACCATCTACAGGGAAGAAGACGGAGGAAATGTCCCACGTTAAACGTGAAGGCGCAAGTTACTGTGCCATAGAGCCCTGCTTGGGAAAGAACTTGTGTCGAAAGCTTCTCCCAACTCAGATCTTGTTTCGGGAAGATAGAAGCGCTGTCGGTACTTTGTGTGGAAACACAAGGAAAATGCCACACGCTGAATTGTGAAGAGAAATGTGGGTCGAACGTGACCACCAACACACTCGTTGTCCCCTAGAGAGGTGTGTGTCTGGAAGTGGGAGGAAGCGTAACGGACGTGCTATACACTTAACTCCAAGAAACAACGCTGTGGAGGTGCGGTCCTTCGACTGCCCTTCCTCTTTGCTAAGGAACGAAGCGGCTTGAAGCCAAGTGTGAAAGGAAACGGAGGGCAAGGAAGGGTGATATACCTCACTCGCGGCACAACTTCTGATGGAGGGCTTTTCTCAACGAACACCATGTGTCACGAAGATAGAAGGGTTTGCGAAAGTATGTGACTTCGCCAAAGGAAAGGCATACACGAATCTCGGCGAACCACGTCTGTGCCGATCGCGACTTCGAGCTTCCATCTGGGTTCCCGAGGAATCCATAGTCACATAATGTCTGTGTGGTATCCTACTGCAGAAACACCACTGCAGAGAAACCGTGTTTCTACCAACCTCTTCCCTGAAAATGGTAGTCTATTCCAAGGTAAGTGTGACAGCGCAAGGCATGTGCCCCATGCCTGCGCCACGGAAATAAGGAGTGGAGATTGTCTCTCCCGGTTCAAACCTTGTTCCGTGAGAAATGTTTTCAAGAGTGCGAGAGAGAGCAGAGGGAAAAGGTCATGCCTTTAAGTCTGAGAAGGAAACCCTGGAAAGCCGTACGCCTACGTATGAGCGGCATTCTGGCGCGAACGTGTGAAGGCATAAAGAATGTGTCCTGGGACGGTGCTTGACAAACCCCTTGTGAAGAAGTCTTCCCTCAGCTATCATATGGTTTCAGGAAGATAAAAGTGTTTTCCGCCGTGGGCGTGAAGGCACGAGGGACGTGCCCTAGAGTGAGCTGTCCGTTTCGAATGTGCCGCCCGTCGTTCCACGAAGAAGGGTGAGTATGGAAATGTATGATGTGAGGAAGCATAGGGAAGATTGCCTACGGGTGTTTAACTCTAAGGACAAATCTAGAGGGTTGCCGTCCGTCGACGACCAGCTCTTTCCCTACGGATGGAAGCGCCGTGTTAAAGCTTAGGGCGAGAGAAAAGAGACGGAATGCGAGATACACCACAGTGGGGAACACGTTGTGTGGAGGGCTTCTCTCCACCAAAGTCTCGGGTCACGAATTTGGAAGGGCCTTCAAATGTACGTGAGCTAGCGTCAGCAGAGCCTTCCACTGAACTCAGAGAAACGAGGCCGCGTCAAACATGATTTCGTGCTAACCCCTTGGTTCGCGAAGCGCGAAGCCTTTTGAGATATGTGTGTGAGGGTCTTGCACTCACCTCTCAAGAAACAAAACGGTAGAGCAATAGTCTTCCCACTACCATCTACAGGGAAGAAGACGGAGGAAATGTCCCACGTTAAACGTGAAGGCGCAAGTTACTGTGCCATAGAGCCCTGCTTGGGAAAGAACTTGTGTCGAAAGCTTCTCCCAACTCAGATCTTGTTTCGGGAAGATAGAAGCGCTGTCGGTACTTTGTGTGGAAACACAAGGAAAATGCCACACGCTGAATTGTGAAGAGAAATGTGGGTCGAACGTGACCACCAACACACTCGTTGTCCCCTAGAGAGGTGTGTGTCTGGAAGTGGGAGGAAGCGTAACGGACGTGCTATACACTTAACTCCAAGAAACAACGCTGTGGAGGTGCGGTCCTTCGACTGCCCTTCCTCTTTGCTAAGGAACGAAGCGGCTTGAAGCCAAGTGTGAAAGGAAACGGAGGGCAAGGAAGGGTGATATACCTCACTCGCGGCACAACTTCTGATGGAGGGCTTTTCTCAACGAACAGCATGTGTCACGAAGATAGAAGGGTTTGCGAAAGTATGTGACTTCGCCAAAGGAAAGGCATACACGAATCTCGGCGAACCACGTCTGTGCCGATCGCGACTTCGAGCTTCCATCTGGGTTCCCGAGGAATCCATAGTCACATAATGTCTGTGTGGTATCCTACTGCAGAAACACCACTGCAGAGAAACCGTGCGTCTACTATCACCTTCCCTGAAACTGGTAGACTTTTGCAATGGAAGTGGGAAATCGCAAGGAATGTGCCCCGTGCCTGTGCCACGGAAGTAACTAGTGTAAATGTCTGTCGCGATTCGAATCCTGTTCCGTGAGAAGCGTTTCCAAGAGTATGAGAGAGAGCAGATGGAAAAGGTCATGGTTTGAAGCGTGAGAAGGAGACCCGTCAGGAAAGCCATACACGTAAGTCGGGGAAGCACTTTTCGCGTGACATGGTGAAGGCATCTAGAATGTGCCCTGTGACGGTGCTCGAGAAACCACTTGTGAAGAAGGCTTCCCTCAACTGCCGCATCGTTTCCGTAGGAGGAAACTGTTTTCCGTAGTGGGTGTGAAGGCATAAGGGACGTAGACGAGACTTCGCTCTCCGCTTCGAAGGTGCCTGCCGTCGTTACACGAAGAAGGATGTGTATGGAAATGGATGACTGCGGAAGCATAAGGAAGATGGCATGCGTTTGTTTAACTCTAAGAACAAGTCTCGAGGGTTCCCGTCCTTCGACTACCATCTCTTCTCGTAAGGATGCGAAGCCGCTCCTTAAACCTCGTGTGAACGAAAAGAGATGGAACGCGCGATACCGCACAGTGAGGAACACGTTGTGCGGAGGGTTTCTCTCCATTACGTCCTGTGTCATGGAGGTGGATGGGTCTTGCAATGTACGTGGGCTAGCCTCAGTAGCAGTAGTAGCCTGACACTGAATTCTGAGAAACAAGGCCATGTCAAACAGGCTTTCGCCCTAACATCGTGGTGCTTGAAGAAAGAAGCCTTTGGAGACATGTGCGTTGCTATATAAGGTAGGCGTCTTACACTCACCTCTCACGAAACCAAACTGTAGGGAACTAGTCTTTCCACTACCGCCTCCGGGGAAGAAGTTGGAAGAACTTTCCGACGTTCAAAGTGAAGGCACAAATGCTGGGCCGTCTACCACTGTTTGAGAGAGGAGTTGTGTCTCAAGCTCCTGTCAACCCAGATCTTGCTTCGGGAAGGGAGAAGCGTTTTCAGGACTTCGTGTGAAAGCGTAAGGACAATGCCATAGGCTGAATGGTGAAGGAAAATGTGGGTCGAATGCGACCACCAACTAACAAGTTGTCCCCTAGGGAGGTGTGTGTCTGGAAATGGGAGGAAGCGTAAGGAACGAGCTGTACACTTAAGTCTAAGAGACAATGCTGTGGAGGAGCGGTCCTTCGACTCCCCGCCTCCTTTCCTAAGGATCGAAGCAGCTTGACGCCGAGTGTGAACGGAAGCAGAGGAAAAGCCTGCTATACCTTACTCGTGGAACCACTTTGTATGGAGGGCTTCTCTCAATGAACACCACGGCTCACGACGCTAGAAGGGTTTTCAAACGTACGTGAGTTCGCCAAAGGAAAGCCACAGACTACACTGTGCGAAACAAGTCTGTGTCAAACCGCGCCTTCGAGCTTCCATCTGGCTTCACGGGGAAAACCTAGTCACAACATGAACGTGTGGAACCCTAAACAGGCGGCGTGCACGTCGGTCTGAAGAAACACCACTGCAGAGAAACCGTGTTTCTACCAACCTCTTCCCTGAAAATGGTAGTCTATTCCAAGGTAAGTGTGACAGCGCAAGGCATGTGCCCCATGCCTGCGCCACGGAAATAAGGAGTGGAGATTGTCTCTCCCGGTTCAAACCTTGTTCCGTGAGAAATGTTTTCAAGAGTGCGAGAGAGAGCAGAGGGAAAAGGTCATGCCTTTAAGTCTGAGAAGGAAACCCTGGAAAGCCGTACGCCTACGTATGAGCGGCATTCTGGCGCGAACGTGTGAAGGCATAAAGAATGTGTCCTGGGACGGTGCTTGACAAACCCCTTGTGAAGAAGTCTTCCCTCAGCTATCATATGGTTTCAGGAAGATAAAAGTGTTTTCCGCCGTGGGCGTGAAGGCACGAGGGACGTGCCCTAGAGTGAGCTGTCCGTTTCGAATGTGCCGCCCGTCGTTCCACGAAGAAGGGTGAGTATGGAAATGTATGATGTGAGGAAGCATAGGGAAGATTGCCTACGGGTGTTTAACTCTAAGGACAAATCTAGAGGGTTGCCGTCCGTCGACGACCAGCTCTTTCCCTACGGATGGAAGCGCCGTGTTAAAGCTTAGGGCGAGAGAAAAGAGACGGAATGCGAGATACACCACAGTGGGGAACACGTTGTGTGGAGGGCTTCTCTCCACCAAAGTCTCGGGTCACGAATTTGGAAGGGCCTTCAAATGTACGTGAGCTAGCGTCAGCAGAGCCTTCCACTGAACTCAGAGAAACGAGGCCGCGTCAAACATGATTTCGTGCTAACCCCTTGGTTCGCGAAGCGCGAAGCCTTTTGAGATATGTGTGTGAGGGTCTTGCACTCACCTCTCAAGAAACAAAACGGTAGAGCAATAGTCTTCCCACTACCATCTACAGGGAAGAAGACGGAGGAAATGTCCCACGTTAAACGTGAAGGCGCAAGTTACTGTGCCATAGAGCCCTGCTTGGGAAAGAACTTGTGTCGAAAGCTTCTCCCAACTCAGATCTTGTTTCGGGAAGATAGAAGCGCTGTCGGTACTTTGTGTGGAAACACAAGGAAAATGCCACACGCTGAATTGTGAAGAGAAATGTGGGTCGAACGTGACCACCAACACACTCGTTGTCCCCTAGAGAGGTGTGTGTCTGGAAGTGGGAGGAAGCGTAACGGACGTGCTATACACTTAACTCCAAGAAACAACGCTGTGGAGGTGCGGTCCTTCGACTGCCCTTCCTCTTTGCTAAGGAACGAAGCGGCTTGAAGCCAAGTGTGAAAGGAAACGGAGGGCAAGGAAGGGTGATATACCTCACTCGCGGCACAACTTCTGATGGAGGGCTTTTCTCAACGAACAGCATGTGTCACGAAGATAGAAGGGTTTGCGAAAGTATGTGACTTCGCCAAAGGAAAGGCATACACGAATCTCGGCGAACCACGTCTGTGCCGATCGCGACTTCGAGCTTCCATCTGGGTTCCCGAGGAATCCATAGTCACATAATGTCTGTGTGGTATCCTACTGCAGAAACACCACTGCAGAGAAACCGTGCGTCTACTATCACCTTCCCTGAAACTGGTAGACTTTTGCAATGGAAGTGGGAAATCGCAAGGAATGTGCCCCGTGCCTGTGCCACGGAAGTAACTAGTGTAAATGTCTGTCGCGATTCGAATCCTGTTCCGTGAGAAGCGTTTCCAAGAGTATGAGAGAGAGCAGATGGAAAAGGTCATGGTTTGAAGCGTGAGAAGGAGACCCGTCAGGAAAGCCATACACGTAAGTCGGGGAAGCACTTTTCGCGTGACATGGTGAAGGCATCTAGAATGTGCCCTGTGACGGTGCTCGAGAAACCACTTGTGAAGAAGGCTTCCCTCAACTGCCGCATCGTTTCCGTAGGAGGAAACTGTTTTCCGTAGTGGGTGTGAAGGCATAAGGGACGTAGACGAGACTTCGCTCTCCGCTTCGAAGGTGCCTGCCGTCGTTACACGAAGAAGGATGTGTATGGAAATGGATGACTGCGGAAGCATAAGGAAGATGGCGTGCGTTTGTTTAACTCTAAGAACAAGTCTCGAGGGTTCCCGTCCTTCGACTACCATCTCTTCTCGTAAGGATGCGAAGCCGCTCCTTAAACCTCGTGTGAACGAAAAGAGATGGAACGCGCGATACCGCACAGTGAGGAACACGTTGTGCGGAGGGTTTCTCTCCATTACGTCCTGTGTCATGGAGGTGGATGGGTCTTGCAATGTACGTGGGCTAGCCTCAGTAGCAGTAGTAGCCTGACACTGAATTCTGAGAAACAAGGCCATGTCAAACAGGCTTTCGCGCTAACATCGTGGTGCTTGAAGAAAGAAGCCTTTGGAGACATGTGCGTTGCTATATAAGGTAGGCGTCTTACACTCACCTCTCACGAAACCAAACTGTAGGGAACTAGTCTTTCCACTACCGCCTCCGGGGAAGAAGTTGGAAGAACTTTCCGACGTTCAAAGTGAAGGCACAAATGCTGGGCCGTCTACCACTGTTTGAGAGAGGAGTTGTGTCTCAAGCTCCTGTCAACCCAGATCTTGCTTCGGGAAGGGAGAAGCGTTTTCAGGACTTCGTGTGAAAGCGTAAGGACAATGCCATAGGCTGAATGGTGAAGGAAAATGTGGGTCGAATGCGACCACCAACTAACAAGTTGTCCCCTAGGGAGGTGTGTGTCTGGAAATGGGAGGAAGCGTAAGGAACGAGCTGTACACTTAAGTCTAAGAGACAATGCTGTGGAGGAGCGGTCCTTCGACTCCCCGCCTCCTTTCCTAAGGATCGAAGCAGCTTGACGCCGAGTGTGAACGGAAGCAGAGGAAAAGCCTGCTATACCTTACTCGTGGAACCACTTTGTATGGAGGGCTTCTCTCAATGAACACCACGGCTCACGACGCTAGAAGGGTTTTCAAACGTACGTGAGTTCGCCAAAGGAAAGCCACAGACTACACTGTGCGAAACAAGTCTGTGTCAAACCGCGCCTTCGAGCTTCCATCTGGCTTCACGGGGAAAACCTAGTCACAACATGAACGTGTGGAACCCTAAACAGGCGGCGTGCACGTCGGTCTGAAGAAACACCACTGCAGAGAAACCGTGTTTCTACCAACCTCTTCCCTGAAAATGGTAGTCTATTCCAAGGTAAGTGTGACAGCGCAAGGCATGTGCCCCATGCCTGCGCCACGGAAATAAGGAGTGGAGATTGTCTCTCCCGGTTCAAACCTTGTTCCGTGAGAAATGTTTTCAAGAGTGCGAGAGAGAGCAGAGGGAAAAGGTCATGCCTTTAAGTCTGAGAAGGAAACCCTGGAAAGCCGTACGCCTACGTATGAGCGGCATTCTGGCGCGAACGTGTGAAGGCATAAAGAATGTGTCCTGGGACGGTGCTTGACAAACCCCTTGTGAAGAAGTCTTCCCTCAGCTATCATATGGTTTCAGGAAGATAAAAGTGTTTTCCGCCGTGGGCGTGAAGGCACGAGGGACGTGCCCTAGAGTGAGCTGTCCGTTTCGAATGTGCCGCCCGTCGTTCCACGAAGAAGGGTGAGTATGGAAATGTATGATGTGAGGAAGCATAGGGAAGATTGCCTACGGGTGTTTAACTCTAAGGACAAATCTAGAGGGTTGCCGTCCGTCGACGACCAGCTCTTTCCCTACGGATGGAAGCGCCGTGTTAAAGCTTAGGGCGAGAGAAAAGAGACGGAATGCGAGATACACCACAGTGGGGAACACGTTGTGTGGAGGGCTTCTCTCCACCAAAGTCTCGGGTCACGAATTTGGAAGGGCCTTCAAATGTACGTGAGCTAGCGTCAGCAGAGCCTTCCACTGAACTCAGAGAAACGAGGCCGCGTCAAACATGATTTCGTGCTAACCCCTTGGTTCGCGAAGCGCGAAGCCTTTTGAGATATGTGTGTGAGGGTCTTGCACTCACCTCTCAAGAAACAAAACGGTAGAGCAATAGTCTTCCCACTACCATCTACAGGGAAGAAGACGGAGGAAATGTCCCACGTTAAACGTGAAGGCGCAAGTTACTGTGCCATAGAGCCCTGCTTGGGAAAGAACTTGTGTCGAAAGCTTCTCCCAACTCAGATCTTGTTTCGGGAAGATAGAAGCGCTGTCGGTACTTTGTGTGGAAACACAAGGAAAATGCCACACGCTGAATTGTGAAGAGAAATGTGGGTCGAACGTGACCACCAACACACTCGTTGTCCCCTAGAGAGGTGTGTGTCTGGAAGTGGGAGGAAGCGTAACGGACGTGCTATACACTTAACTCCAAGAAACAACGCTGTGGAGGTGCGGTCCTTCGACTGCCCTTCCTCTTTGCTAAGGAACGAAGCGGCTTGAAGCCAAGTGTGAAAGGAAACGGAGGGCAAGGAAGGGTGATATACCTCACTCGCGGCACAACTTCTGATGGAGGGCTTTTCTCAACGAACACCATGTGTCACGAAGATAGAAGGGTTTGCGAAAGTATGTGACTTCGCCAAAGGAAAGGCATACACGAATCTCGGCGAACCACGTCTGTGCCGATCGCGACTTCGAGCTTCCATCTGGGTTCCCGAGGAATCCATAGTCACATAATGTCTGTGTGGTATCCTACTGCAGAAACACCACTGCAGAGAAACCGTGCGTCTACTATCACCTTCCCTGAAACTGGTAGACTTTTGCAATGGAAGTGGGAAATCGCAAGGAATGTGCCCCGTGCCTGTGCCACGGAAGTAACTAGTGTAAATGTCTGTCGCGATTCGAATCCTGTTCCGTGAGAAGCGTTTCCAAGAGTATGAGAGAGAGCAGATGGAAAAGGTCATGGTTTGAAGCGTGAGAAGGAGACCCGTCAGGAAAGCCATACACGTAAGTCGGGGAAGCACTTTTCGCGTGACATGGTGAAGGCATCTAGAATGTGCCCTGTGACGGTGCTCGAGAAACCACTTGTGAAGAAGGCTTCCCTCAACTGCCGCATCGTTTCCGTAGGAGGAAACTGTTTTCCGTAGTGGGTGTGAAGGCATAAGGGACGTAGATGAGACTTCGCTCTCCGCTTCGAAGGTGCCTGCCGTCGTTACACGAAGAAGGATGTGTATGGAAATGGATGACTGCGGAAGCATAAGGAAGATGGCGTGCGTTTGTTTAACTCTAAGAACAAGTCTCGAGGGTTCCCGTCCTTCGACTACCATCTCTTCTCGTAAGGATGCGAAGCCGCTCCTTAAACCTCGTGTGAACGAAAAGAGATGGAACGCGCGATACCGCACAGTGAGGAACACGTTGTGCGGAGGGTTTCTCTCCATTACGTCCTGTGTCATGGAGGTGGATGGGTCTTGCAATGTACGTGGGCTAGCCTCAGTAGCAGTAGTAGCCTGACACTGAATTCTGAGAAACAAGGCCATGTCAAACAGGCTTTCGCCCTAACATCGTGGTGCTTGAAGAAAGAAGCCTTTGGAGACATGTGCGTTGCTATATAAGGTAGGCGTCTTACACTCACCTCTCACGAAACCAAACTGTAGGGAACTAGTCTTTCCACTACCGCCTCCGGGGAAGAAGTTGGAAGAACTTTCCGACGTTCAAAGTGAAGGCACAAATGCTGGGCCGTCTACCACTGTTTGAGAGAGGAGTTGTGTCTCAAGCTCCTGTCAACCCAGATCTTGCTTCGGGAAGGGAGAAGCGTTTTCAGGACTTCGTGTGAAAGCGTAAGGACAATGCCATAGGCTGAATGGTGAAGGAAAATGTGGGTCGAATGCGACCACCAACTAACAAGTTGTCCCCTAGGGAGGTGTGTGTCTGGAAATGGGAGGAAGCGTAAGGAACGAGCTGTACACTTAAGTCTAAGAGACAATGCTGTGGAGGAGCGGTCCTTCGACTCCCCGCCTCCTTTCCTAAGGATCGAAGCAGCTTGACGCCGAGTGTGAACGGAAGCAGAGGAAAAGCCTGCTATACCTTACTCGTGGAACCACTTTGTATGGAGGGCTTCTCTCAATGAACACCACGGCTCACGACGCTAGAAGGGTTTTCAAACGTACGTGAGTTCGCCAAAGGAAAGCCACAGACTACACTGTGCGAAACAAGTCTGTGTCAAACCGCGCCTTCGAGCTTCCATCTGGCTTCACGGGGAAAACCTAGTCACAACATGAACGTGTGGAACCCTAAACAGGCGGCGTGCACGTCGGTCTGAAGAAACACCACTGCAGAGAAACCGTGTTTCTACCAACCTCTTCCCTGAAAATGGTAGTCTATTCCAAGGTAAGTGTGACAGCGCAAGGCATGTGCCCCATGCCTGCGCCACGGAAATAAGGAGTGGAGATTGTCTCTCCCGGTTCAAACCTTGTTCCGTGAGAAATGTTTTCAAGAGTGCGAGAGAGAGCAGAGGGAAAAGGTCATGCCTTTAAGTCTGAGAAGGAAACCCTGGAAAGCCGTACGCCTACGTATGAGCGGCATTCTGGCGCGAACGTGTGAAGGCATAAAGAATGTGTCCTGGGACGGTGCTTGACAAACCCCTTGTGAAGAAGTCTTCCCTCAGCTATCATATGGTTTCAGGAAGATAAAAGTGTTTTCCGCCGTGGGCGTGAAGGCACGAGGGACGTGCCCTAGAGTGAGCTGTCCGTTTCGAATGTGCCGCCCGTCGTTCCACGAAGAAGGGTGAGTATGGAAATGTATGATGTGAGGAAGCATAGGGAAGATTGCCTACGGGTGTTTAACTCTAAGGACAAATCTAGAGGGTTGCCGTCCGTCGACGACCAGCTCTTTCCCTACGGATGGAAGCGCCGTGTTAAAGCTTAGGGCGAGAGAAAAGAGACGGAATGCGAGATACACCACAGTGGGGAACACGTTGTGTGGAGGGCTTCTCTCCACCAAAGTCTCGGGTCACGAATTTGGAAGGGCCTTCAAATGTACGTGAGCTAGCGTCAGCAGAGCCTTCCACTGAACTCAGAGAAACGAGGCCGCGTCAAACATGATTTCGTGCTAACCCCTTGGTTCGCGAAGCGCGAAGCCTTTTGAGATATGTGTGTGAGGGTCTTGCACTCACCTCTCAAGAAACAAAACGGTAGAGCAATAGTCTTCCCACTACCATCTACAGGGAAGAAGACGGAGGAAATGTCCCACGTTAAACGTGAAGGCGCAAGTTACTGTGCCATAGAGCCCTGCTTGGGAAAGAACTTGTGTCGAAAGCTTCTCCCAACTCAGATCTTGTTTCGGGAAGATAGAAGCGCTGTCGGTACTTTGTGTGGAAACACAAGGAAAATGCCACACGCTGAATTGTGAAGAGAAATGTGGGTCGAACGTGACCACCAACACACTCGTTGTCCCCTAGAGAGGTGTGTGTCTGGAAGTGGGAGGAAGCGTAACGGACGTGCTATACACTTAACTCCAAGAAACAACGCTGTGGAGGTGCGGTCCTTCGACTGCCCTTCCTCTTTGCTAAGGAACGAAGCGGCTTGAAGCCAAGTGTGAAAGGAAACGGAGGGCAAGGAAGGGTGATATACCTCACTCGCGGCACAACTTCTGATGGAGGGCTTTTCTCAACGAACACCATGTGTCACGAAGATAGAAGGGTTTGCGAAAGTATGTGACTTCGCCAAAGGAAAGGCATACACGAATCTCGGCGAACCACGTCTGTGCCGATCGCGACTTCGAGCTTCCATCTGGGTTCCCGAGGAATCCATAGTCACATAATGTCTGTGTGGTATCCTACTGCAGAAACACCACTGCAGAGAAACCGTGCGTCTACTATCACCTTCCCTGAAACTGGTAGACTTTTGCAATGGAAGTGGGAAATCGCAAGGAATGTGCCCCGTGCCTGTGCCACGGAAGTAACTAGTGTAAATGTCTGTCGCGATTCGAATCCTGTTCCGTGAGAAGCGTTTCCAAGAGTATGAGAGAGAGCAGATGGAAAAGGTCATGGTTTGAAGCGTGAGAAGGAGACCCGTCAGGAAAGCCATACACGTAAGTCGGGGAAGCACTTTTCGCGTGACATGGTGAAGGCATCTAGAATGTGCCCTGTGACGGTGCTCGAGAAACCACTTGTGAAGAAGGCTTCCCTCAACTGCCGCATCGTTTCCGTAGGAGGAAACTGTTTTCCGTAGTGGGTGTGAAGGCATAAGGGACGTAGACGAGACTTCGCTCTCCGCTTCGAAGGTGCCTGCCGTCGTTACACGAAGAAGGATGTGTATGGAAATGGATGACTGCGGAAGCATAAGGAAGATGGCATGCGTTTGTTTAACTCTAAGAACAAGTCTCGAGGGTTCCCGTCCTTCGACTACCATCTCTTCTCGTAAGGATGCGAAGCCGCTCCTTAAACCTCGTGTGAACGAAAAGAGATGGAACGCGCGATACCGCACAGTGAGGAACACGTTGTGCGGAGGGTTTCTCTCCATTACGTCCTGTGTCATGGAGGTGGATGGGTCTTGCAATGTACGTGGGCTAGCCTCAGTAGCAGTAGTAGCCTGACACTGAATTCTGAGAAACAAGGCCATGTCAAACAGGCTTTCGCCCTAACATCGTGGTGCTTGAAGAAAGAAGCCTTTGGAGACATGTGCGTTGCTATATAAGGTAGGCGTCTTACACTCACCTCTCACGAAACCAAACTGTAGGGAACTAGTCTTTCCACTACCGCCTCCGGGGAAGAAGTTGGAAGAACTTTCCGACGTTCAAAGTGAAGGCACAAATGCTGGGCCGTCTACCACTGTTTGAGAGAGGAGTTGTGTCTCAAGCTCCTGTCAACCCAGATCTTGCTTCGGGAAGGGAGAAGCGTTTTCAGGACTTCGTGTGAAAGCGTAAGGACAATGCCATAGGCTGAATGGTGAAGGAAAATGTGGGTCGAATGCGACCACCAACTAACAAGTTGTCCCCTAGGGAGGTGTGTGTCTGGAAATGGGAGGAAGCGTAAGGAACGAGCTGTACACTTAAGTCTAAGAGACAATGCTGTGGAGGAGCGGTCCTTCGACTCCCCGCCTCCTTTCCTAAGGATCGAAGCAGCTTGACGCCGAGTGTGAACGGAAGCAGAGGAAAAGCCTGCTATACCTTACTCGTGGAACCACTTTGTATGGAGGGCTTCTCTCAATGAACACCACGGCTCACGACGCTAGAAGGGTTTTCAAACGTACGTGAGTTCGCCAAAGGAAAGCCACAGACTACACTGTGCGAAACAAGTCTGTGTCAAACCGCGCCTTCGAGCTTCCATCTGGCTTCACGGGGAAAACCTAGTCACAACATGAACGTGTGGAACCCTAAACAGGCGGCGTGCACGTCGGTCTGAAGAAACACCACTGCAGAGAAACCGTGTTTCTACCAACCTCTTCCCTGAAAATGGTAGTCTATTCCAAGGTAAGTGTGACAGCGCAAGGCATGTGCCCCATGCCTGCGCCACGGAAATAAGGAGTGGAGATTGTCTCTCCCGGTTCAAACCTTGTTCCGTGAGAAATGTTTTCAAGAGTGCGAGAGAGAGCAGAGGGAAAAGGTCATGCCTTTAAGTCTGAGAAGGAAACCCTGGAAAGCCGTACGCCTACGTATGAGCGGCATTCTGGCGCGAACGTGTGAAGGCATAAAGAATGTGTCCTGGGACGGTGCTTGACAAACCCCTTGTGAAGAAGTCTTCCCTCAGCTATCATATGGTTTCAGGAAGATAAAAGTGTTTTCCGCCGTGGGCGTGAAGGCACGAGGGACGTGCCCTAGAGTGAGCTGTCCGTTTCGAATGTGCCGCCCGTCGTTCCACGAAGAAGGGTGAGTATGGAAATGTATGATGTGAGGAAGCATAGGGAAGATTGCCTACGGGTGTTTAACTCTAAGGACAAATCTAGAGGGTTGCCGTCCGTCGACGACCAGCTCTTTCCCTACGGATGGAAGCGCCGTGTTAAAGCTTAGGGCGAGAGAAAAGAGACGGAATGCGAGATACACCACAGTGGGGAACACGTTGTGTGGAGGGCTTCTCTCCACCAAAGTCTCGGGTCACGAATTTGGAAGGGCCTTCAAATGTACGTGAGCTAGCGTCAGCAGAGCCTTCCACTGAACTCAGAGAAACGAGGCCGCGTCAAACATGATTTCGTGCTAACCCCTTGGTTCGCGAAGCGCGAAGCCTTTTGAGATATGTGTGTGAGGGTCTTGCACTCACCTCTCAAGAAACAAAACGGTAGAGCAATAGTCTTCCCACTACCATCTACAGGGAAGAAGACGGAGGAAATGTCCCACGTTAAACGTGAAGGCGCAAGTTACTGTGCCATAGAGCCCTGCTTGGGAAAGAACTTGTGTCGAAAGCTTCTCCCAACTCAGATCTTGTTTCGGGAAGATAGAAGCGCTGTCGGTACTTTGTGTGGAAACACAAGGAAAATGCCACACGCTGAATTGTGAAGAGAAATGTGGGTCGAACGTGACCACCAACACACTCGTTGTCCCCTAGAGAGGTGTGTGTCTGGAAGTGGGAGGAAGCGTAACGGACGTGCTATACACTTAACTCCAAGAAACAACGCTGTGGAGGTGCGGTCCTTCGACTGCCCTTCCTCTTTGCTAAGGAACGAAGCGGCTTGAAGCCAAGTGTGAAAGGAAACGGAGGGCAAGGAAGGGTGATATACCTCACTCGCGGCACAACTTCTGATGGAGGGCTTTTCTCAACGAACAGCATGTGTCACGAAGATAGAAGGGTTTGCGAAAGTATGTGACTTCGCCAAAGGAAAGGCATACACGAATCTCGGCGAACCACGTCTGTGCCGATCGCGACTTCGAGCTTCCATCTGGGTTCCCGAGGAATCCATAGTCACATAATGTCTGTGTGGTATCCTACTGCAGAAACACCACTGCAGAGAAACCGTGCGTCTACTATCACCTTCCCTGAAACTGGTAGACTTTTGCAATGGAAGTGGGAAATCGCAAGGAATGTGCCCCGTGCCTGTGCCACGGAAGTAACTAGTGTAAATGTCTGTCGCGATTCGAATCCTGTTCCGTGAGAAGCGTTTCCAAGAGTATGAGAGAGAGCAGATGGAAAAGGTCATGGTTTGAAGCGTGAGAAGGAGACCCGTCAGGAAAGCCATACACGTAAGTCGGGGAAGCACTTTTCGCGTGACATGGTGAAGGCATCTAGAATGTGCCCTGTGACGGTGCTCGAGAAACCACTTGTGAAGAAGGCTTCCCTCAACTGCCGCATCGTTTCCGTAGGAGGAAACTGTTTTCCGTAGTGGGTGTGAAGGCATAAGGGACGTAGACGAGACTTCGCTCTCCGCTTCGAAGGTGCCTGCCGTCGTTACACGAAGAAGGATGTGTATGGAAATGGATGACTGCGGAAGCATAAGGAAGATGGCATGCGTTTGTTTAACTCTAAGAACAAGTCTCGAGGGTTCCCGTCCTTCGACTACCATCTCTTCTCGTAAGGATGCGAAGCCGCTCCTTAAACCTCGTGTGAACGAAAAGAGATGGAACGCGCGATACCGCACAGTGAGGAACACGTTGTGCGGAGGGTTTCTCTCCATTACGTCCTGTGTCATGGAGGTGGATGGGTCTTGCAATGTACGTGGGCTAGCCTCAGTAGCAGTAGTAGCCTGACACTGAATTCTGAGAAACAAGGCCATGTCAAACAGGCTTTCGCCCTAACATCGTGGTGCTTGAAGAAAGAAGCCTTTGGAGACATGTGCGTTGCTATATAAGGTAGGCGTCTTACACTCACCTCTCACGAAACCAAACTGTAGGGAACTAGTCTTTCCACTACCGCCTCCGGGGAAGAAGTTGGAAGAACTTTCCGACGTTCAAAGTGAAGGCACAAATGCTGGGCCGTCTACCACTGTTTGAGAGAGGAGTTGTGTCTCAAGCTCCTGTCAACCCAGATCTTGCTTCGGGAAGGGAGAAGCGTTTTCAGGACTTCGTGTGAAAGCGTAAGGACAATGCCATAGGCTGAATGGTGAAGGAAAATGTGGGTCGAATGCGACCACCAACTAACAAGTTGTCCCCTAGGGAGGTGTGTGTCTGGAAATGGGAGGAAGCGTAAGGAACGAGCTGTACACTTAAGTCTAAGAGACAATGCTGTGGAGGAGCGGTCCTTCGACTCCCCGCCTCCTTTCCTAAGGATCGAAGCAGCTTGACGCCGAGTGTGAACGGAAGCAGAGGAAAAGCCTGCTATACCTTACTCGTGGAACCACTTTGTATGGAGGGCTTCTCTCAATGAACACCACGGCTCACGACGCTAGAAGGGTTTTCAAACGTACGTGAGTTCGCCAAAGGAAAGCCACAGACTACACTGTGCGAAACAAGTCTGTGTCAAACCGCGCCTTCGAGCTTCCATCTGGCTTCACGGGGAAAACCTAGTCACAACATGAACGTGTGGAACCCTAAACAGGCGGCGTGCACGTCGGTCTGAAGAAACACCACTGCAGAGAAACCGTGTTTCTACCAACCTCTTCCCTGAAAATGGTAGTCTATTCCAAGGTAAGTGTGACAGCGCAAGGCATGTGCCCCATGCCTGCGCCACGGAAATAAGGAGTGGAGATTGTCTCTCCCGGTTCAAACCTTGTTCCGTGAGAAATGTTTTCAAGAGTGCGAGAGAGAGCAGAGGGAAAAGGTCATGCCTTTAAGTCTGAGAAGGAAACCCTGGAAAGCCGTACGCCTACGTATGAGCGGCATTCTGGCGCGAACGTGTGAAGGCATAAAGAATGTGTCCTGGGACGGTGCTTGACAAACCCCTTGTGAAGAAGTCTTCCCTCAGCTATCATATGGTTTCAGGAAGATAAAAGTGTTTTCCGCCGTGGGCGTGAAGGCACGAGGGACGTGCCCTAGAGTGAGCTGTCCGTTTCGAATGTGCCGCCCGTCGTTCCACGAAGAAGGGTGAGTATGGAAATGTATGATGTGAGGAAGCATAGGGAAGATTGCCTACGGGTGTTTAACTCTAAGGACAAATCTAGAGGGTTGCCGTCCGTCGACGACCAGCTCTTTCCCTACGGATGGAAGCGCCGTGTTAAAGCTTAGGGCGAGAGAAAAGAAACGGAATGCGAGATACACCACAGTGGGGAACACGTTGTGTGGAGGGCTTCTCTCCACCAAAGTCTCGGGTCACGAATTTGGAAGGGCCTTCAAATGTACGTGAGCTAGCGTCAGCAGAGCCTTCCACTGAACTCAGAGAAACGAGGCCGCGTCAAACATGATTTCGTGCTAACCCCTTGGTTCGCGAAGCGCGAAGCCTTTTGAGATATGTGTGTGAGGGTCTTGCACTCACCTCTCAAGAAACAAAACGGTAGAGCAATAGTCTTCCCACTACCATCTACAGGGAAGAAGACGGAGGAAATGTCCCACGTTAAACGTGAAGGCGCAAGTTACTGTGCCATAGAGCCCTGCTTGGGAAAGAACTTGTGTCGAAAGCTTCTCCCAACTCAGATCTTGTTTCGGGAAGATAGAAGCGCTGTCGGTACTTTGTGTGGAAACACAAGGAAAATGCCACACGCTGAATTGTGAAGAGAAATGTGGGTCGAACGTGACCACCAACACACTCGTTGTCCCCTAGAGAGGTGTGTGTCTGGAAGTGGGAGGAAGCGTAACGGACGTGCTATACACTTAACTCCAAGAAACAACGCTGTGGAGGTGCGGTCCTTCGACTGCCCTTCCTCTTTGCTAAGGAACGAAGCGGCTTGAAGCCAAGTGTGAAAGGAAACGGAGGGCAAGGAAGGGTGATATACCTCACTCGCGGCACAACTTCTGATGGAGGGCTTTTCTCAACGAACAGCATGTGTCACGAAGATAGAAGGGTTTGCGAAAGTATGTGACTTCGCCAAAGGGAAGGCATACACGAATCTCGGCGAACCACGTCTGTGCCGATCGCGACTTCGAGCTTCCATCTGGGTTCCCGAGGAATCCATAGTCACATAATGTCTGTGTGGTATCCTACTGCAGAAACACCACTGCAGAGAAACCGTGCGTCTACTATCACCTTCCCTGAAACTGGTAGACTTTTGCAATGGAAGTGGGAAATCGCAAGGAATGTGCCCCGTGCCTGTGCCACGGAAGTAACTAGTGTAAATGTCTGTCGCGATTCGAATCCTGTTCCGTGAGAAGCGTTTCCAAGAGTATGAGAGAGAGCAGATGGAAAAGGTCATGGTTTGAAGCGTGAGAAGGAGACCCGTCAGGAAAGCCATACACGTAAGTCGGGGAAGCACTTTTCGCGTGACATGGTGAAGGCATCTAGAATGTGCCCTGTGACGGTGCTCGAGAAACCACTTGTGAAGAAGGCTTCCCTCAACTGCCGTATCGTTTCCGTAGGAGGAAACTGTTTTCCGTAGTGGGTGTGAAGGCATAAGGGACGTAGACGAGACTTCGCTCTCCGCTTCGAAGGTGCCTGCCGTCGTTACACGAAGAAGGATGTGTATGGAAATGGATGACTGCGGAAGCATAAGGAAGATGGCATGCGTTTGTTTAACTCTAAGAACAAGTCTCGAGGGTTCCCGTCCTTCGACTACCATCTCTTCTCGTAAGGATGCGAAGCCGCTCCTTAAACCTCGTGTGAACGAAAAGAGATGGAACGCGCGATACCGCACAGTGAGGAACACGTTGTGCGGAGGGTTTCTCTCCATTACGTCCTGTGTCATGGAGGTGGATGGGTCTTGCAATGTACGTGGGCTAGCCTCAGTAGCAGTAGTAGCCTGACACTGAATTCTGAGAAACAAGGCCATGTCAAACAGGCTTTCGCGCTAACATCGTGGTGCTTGAAGAAAGAAGCCTTTGGAGACATGTGCGTTGCTATATAAGGTAGGCGTCTTACACTCACCTCTCACGAAACCAAACTGTAGGGAACTAGTCTTTCCACTACCGCCTCCGGGGAAGAAGTTGGAAGAACTTTCCGACGTTCAAAGTGAAGGCACAAATGCTGGGCCGTCTACCACTGTTTGAGAGAGGAGTTGTGTCTCAAGCTCCTGTCAACCCAGATCTTGCTTCGGGAAGGGAGAAGCGTTTTCAGGACTTCGTGTGAAAGCGTAAGGACAATGCCATAGGCTGAATGGTGAAGGAAAATGTGGGTCGAATGCGACCACCAACTAACAAGTTGTCCCCTAGGGAGGTGTGTGTCTGGAAATGGGAGGAAGCGTAAGGAACGAGCTGTACACTTAAGTCTAAGAGACAATGCTGTGGAGGAGCGGTCCTTCGACTCCCCGCCTCCTTTCCTAAGGATCGAAGCAGCTTGACGCCGAGTGTGAACGGAAGCAGAGGAAAAGCCTGCTATACCTTACTCGTGGAACCACTTTGTATGGAGGGCTTCTCTCAATGAACACCACGGCTCACGACGCTAGAAGGGTTTTCAAACGTACGTGAGTTCGCCAAAGGAAAGCCACAGACTACACTGTGCGAAACAAGTCTGTGTCAAACCGCGCCTTCGAGCTTCCATCTGGCTTCACGGGGAAAACCTAGTCACAACATGAACGTGTGGAACCCTAAACAGGCGGCGTGCACGTCGGTCTGAAGAAACACCACTGCAGAGAAACCGTGTTTCTACCAACCTCTTCCCTGAAAATGGTAGTCTATTCCAAGGTAAGTGTGACAGCGCAAGGCATGTGCCCCATGCCTGCGCCACGGAAATAAGGAGTGGAGATTGTCTCTCCCGGTTCAAACCTTGTTCCGTGAGAAATGTTTTCAAGAGTGCGAGAGAGAGCAGAGGGAAAAGGTCATGCCTTTAAGTCTGAGAAGGAAACCCTGGAAAGCCGTACGCCTACGTATGAGCGGCATTCTGGCGCGAACGTGTGAAGGCATAAAGAATGTGTCCTGGGACGGTGCTTGACAAACCCCTTGTGAAGAAGTCTTCCCTCAGCTATCATATGGTTTCAGGAAGATAAAAGTGTTTTCCGCCGTGGGCGTGAAGGCACGAGGGACGTGCCCTAGAGTGAGCTGTCCGTTTCGAATGTGCCGCCCGTCGTTCCACGAAGAAGGGTGAGTATGGAAATGTATGATGTGAGGAAGCATAGGGAAGATTGCCTACGGGTGTTTAACTCTAAGGACAAATCTAGAGGGTTGCCGTCCGTCGACGACCAGCTCTTTCCCTACGGATGGAAGCGCCGTGTTAAAGCTTAGGGCGAGAGAAAAGAGACGGAATGCGAGATACACCACAGTGGGGAACACGTTGTGTGGAGGGCTTCTCTCCACCAAAGTCTCGGGTCACGAATTTGGAAGGGCCTTCAAATGTACGTGAGCTAGCGTCAGCAGAGCCTTCCACTGAACTCAGAGAAACGAGGCCGCGTCAAACATGATTTCGTGCTAACACCTTGGTTCGCGAAGCGCGAAGCCTTTTGAGATATGTGTGTGAGGGTCTTGCACTCACCTCTCAAGAAACAAAACGGTAGAGCAATAGTCTTCCCACTACCATCTACAGGGAAGAAGACGGAGGAAATGTCCCACGTTAAACGTGAAGGCGCAAGTTACTGTGCCATAGAGCCCTGCTTGGGAAAGAACTTGTGTCGAAAGCTTCTCCCAACTCAGATCTTGTTTCGGGAAGATAGAAGCGCTGTCGGTACTTTGTGTGGAAACACAAGGAAAATGCCACACGCTGAATTGTGAAGAGAAATGTGGGTCGAACGTGACCACCAACACACTCGTTGTCCCCTAGAGAGGTGTGTGTCTGGAAGTGGGAGGAAGCGTAACGGACGTGCTATACACTTAACTCCAAGAAACAACGCTGTGGAGGTGCGGTCCTTCGACTGCCCTTCCTCTTTGCTAAGGAACGAAGCGGCTTGAAGCCAAGTGTGAAAGGAAACGGAGGGCAAGGAAGGGTGATATACCTCACTCGCGGCACAACTTCTGATGGAGGGCTTTTCTCAACGAACAGCATGTGTCACGAAGATAGAAGGGTTTGCGAAAGTATGTGACTTCGCCAAAGGGAAGGCATACACGAATCTCGGCGAACCACGTCTGTGCCGATCGCGACTTCGAGCTTCCATCTGGGTTCCCGAGGAATCCATAGTCACATAATGTCTGTGTGGTATCCTACTGCAGAAACACCACTGCAGAGAAACCGTGCGTCTACTATCACCTTCCCTGAAACTGGTAGACTTTTGCAATGGAAGTGGGAAATCGCAAGGAATGTGCCCCGTGCCTGTGCCACGGAAGTAACTAGTGTAAATGTCTGTCGCGATTCGAATCCTGTTCCGTGAGAAGCGTTTCCAAGAGTATGAGAGAGAGCAGATGGAAAAGGTCATGGTTTGAAGCGTGAGAAGGAGACCCGTCAGGAAAGCCATACACGTAAGTCGGGGAAGCACTTTTCGCGTGACATGGTGAAGGCATCTAGAATGTGCCCTGTGACGGTGCTCGAGAAACCACTTGTGAAGAAGGCTTCCCTCAACTGCCGTATCGTTTCCGTAGGAGGAAACTGTTTTCCGTAGTGGGTGTGAAGGCATAAGGGACGTAGACGAGACTTCGCTCTCCGCTTCGAAGGTGCCTGCCGTCGTTACACGAAGAAGGATGTGTATGGAAATGGATGACTGCGGAAGCATAAGGAAGATGGCATGCGTTTGTTTAACTCTAAGAACAAGTCTCGAGGGTTCCCGTCCTTCGACTACCATCTCTTCTCGTAAGGATGCGAAGCCGCTCCTTAAACCTCGTGTGAACGAAAAGAGATGGAACGCGCGATACCGCACAGTGAGGAACACGTTGTGCGGAGGGTTTCTCTCCATTACGTCCTGTGTCATGGAGGTGGATGGGTCTTGCAATGTACGTGGGCTAGCCTCAGTAGCAGTAGTAGCCTGACACTGAATTCTGAGAAACAAGGCCATGTCAAACAGGCTTTCGCGCTAACATCGTGGTGCTTGAAGAAAGAAGCCTTTGGAGACATGTGCGTTGCTATATAAGGTAGGCGTCTTACACTCACCTCTCACGAAACCAAACTGTAGGGAACTAGTCTTTCCACTACCGCCTCCGGGGAAGAAGTTGGAAGAACTTTCCGACGTTCAAAGTGAAGGCACAAATGCTGGGCCGTCTACCACTGTTTGAGAGAGGAGTTGTGTCTCAAGCTCCTGTCAACCCAGATCTTGCTTCGGGAAGGGAGAAGCGTTTTCAGGACTTCGTGTGAAAGCGTAAGGACAATGCCATAGGCTGAATGGTGAAGGAAAATGTGGGTCGAATGCGACCACCAACTAACAAGTTGTCCCCTAGGGAGGTGTGTGTCTGGAAATGGGAGGAAGCGTAAGGAACGAGCTGTACACTTAAGTCTAAGAGACAATGCTGTGGAGGAGCGGTCCTTCGACTCCCCGCCTCCTTTCCTAAGGATCGAAGCAGCTTGACGCCGAGTGTGAACGGAAGCAGAGGAAAAGCCTGCTATACCTTACTCGTGGAACCACTTTGTATGGAGGGCTTCTCTCAATGAACACCACGGCTCACGACGCTAGAAGGGTTTTCAAACGTACGTGAGTTCGCCAAAGGAAAGCCACAGACTACACTGTGCGAAACAAGTCTGTGTCAAACCGCGCCTTCGAGCTTCCATCTGGCTTCACGGGGAAAACCTAGTCACAACATGAACGTGTGGAACCCTAAACAGGCGGCGTGCACGTCGGTCTGAAGAAACACCACTGCAGAGAAACCGTGTTTCTACCAACCTCTTCCCTGAAAATGGTAGTCTATTCCAAGGTAAGTGTGACAGCGCAAGGCATGTGCCCCATGCCTGCGCCACGGAAATAAGGAGTGGAGATTGTCTCTCCCGGTTCAAACCTTGTTCCGTGAGAAATGTTTTCAAGAGTGCGAGAGAGAGCAGAGGGAAAAGGTCATGCCTTTAAGTCTGAGAAGGAAACCCTGGAAAGCCGTACGCCTACGTATGAGCGGCATTCTGGCGCGAACGTGTGAAGGCATAAAGAATGTGTCCTGGGACGGTGCTTGACAAACCCCTTGTGAAGAAGTCTTCCCTCAGCTATCATATGGTTTCAGGAAGATAAAAGTGTTTTCCGCCGTGGGCGTGAAGGCACGAGGGACGTGCCCTAGAGTGAGCTGTCCGTTTCGAATGTGCCGCCCGTCGTTCCACGAAGAAGGGTGAGTATGGAAATGTATGATGTGAGGAAGCATAGGGAAGATTGCCTACGGGTGTTTAACTCTAAGGACAAATCTAGAGGGTTGCCGTCCGTCGACGACCAGCTCTTTCCCTACGGATGGAAGCGCCGTGTTAAAGCTTAGGGCGAGAGAAAAGAAACGGAATGCGAGATACACCACAGTGGGGAACACGTTGTGTGGAGGGCTTCTCTCCACCAAAGTCTCGGGTCACGAATTTGGAAGGGCCTTCAAATGTACGTGAGCTAGCGTCAGCAGAGCCTTCCACTGAACTCAGAGAAACGAGGCCGCGTCAAACATGATTTCGTGCTAACCCCTTGGTTCGCGAAGCGCGAAGCCTTTTGAGATATGTGTGTGAGGGTCTTGCACTCACCTCTCAAGAAACAAAACGGTAGAGCAATAGTCTTCCCACTACCATCTACAGGGAAGAAGACGGAGGAAATGTCCCACGTTAAACGTGAAGGCGCAAGTTACTGTGCCATAGAGCCCTGCTTGGGAAAGAACTTGTGTCGAAAGCTTCTCCCAACTCAGATCTTGTTTCGGGAAGATAGAAGCGCTGTCGGTACTTTGTGTGGAAACACAAGGAAAATGCCACACGCTGAATTGTGAAGAGAAATGTGGGTCGAACGTGACCACCAACACACTCGTTGTCCCCTAGAGAGGTGTGTGTCTGGAAGTGGGAGGAAGCGTAACGGACGTGCTATACACTTAACTCCAAGAAACAACGCTGTGGAGGTGCGGTCCTTCGACTGCCCTTCCTCTTTGCTAAGGAACGAAGCGGCTTGAAGCCAAGTGTGAAAGGAAACGGAGGGCAAGGAAGGGTGATATACCTCACTCGCGGCACAACTTCTGATGGAGGGCTTTTCTCAACGAACAGCATGTGTCACGAAGATAGAAGGGTTTGCGAAAGTATGTGACTTCGCCAAAGGGAAGGCATACACGAATCTCGGCGAACCACGTCTGTGCCGATCGCGACTTCGAGCTTCCATCTGGGTTCCCGAGGAATCCATAGTCACATAATGTCTGTGTGGTATCCTACTGCAGAAACACCACTGCAGAGAAACCGTGCGTCTACTATCACCTTCCCTGAAACTGGTAGACTTTTGCAATGGAAGTGGGAAATCGCAAGGAATGTGCCCCGTGCCTGTGCCACGGAAGTAACTAGTGTAAATGTCTGTCGCGATTCGAATCCTGTTCCGTGAGAAGCGTTTCCAAGAGTATGAGAGAGAGCAGATGGAAAAGGTCATGGTTTGAAGCGTGAGAAGGAGACCCGTCAGGAAAGCCATACACGTAAGTCGGGGAAGCACTTTTCGCGTGACATGGTGAAGGCATCTAGAATGTGCCCTGTGACGGTGCTCGAGAAACCACTTGTGAAGAAGGCTTCCCTCAACTGCCGTATCGTTTCCGTAGGAGGAAACTGTTTTCCGTAGTGGGTGTGAAGGCATAAGGGACGTAGACGAGACTTCGCTCTCCGCTTCGAAGGTGCCTGCCGTCGTTACACGAAGAAGGATGTGTATGGAAATGGATGACTGCGGAAGCATAAGGAAGATGGCATGCGTTTGTTTAACTCTAAGAACAAGTCTCGAGGGTTCCCGTCCTTCGACTACCATCTCTTCTCGTAAGGATGCGAAGCCGCTCCTTAAACCTCGTGTGAACGAAAAGAGATGGAACGCGCGATACCGCACAGTGAGGAACACGTTGTGCGGAGGGTTTCTCTCCATTACGTCCTGTGTCATGGAGGTGGATGGGTCTTGCAATGTACGTGGGCTAGCCTCAGTAGCAGTAGTAGCCTGACACTGAATTCTGAGAAACAAGGCCATGTCAAACAGGCTTTCGCGCTAACATCGTGGTGCTTGAAGAAAGAAGCCTTTGGAGACATGTGCGTTGCTATATAAGGTAGGCGTCTTACACTCACCTCTCACGAAACCAAACTGTAGGGAACTAGTCTTTCCACTACCGCCTCCGGGGAAGAAGTTGGAAGAACTTTCCGACGTTCAAAGTGAAGGCACAAATGCTGGGCCGTCTACCACTGTTTGAGAGAGGAGTTGTGTCTCAAGCTCCTGTCAACCCAGATCTTGCTTCGGGAAGGGAGAAGCGTTTTCAGGACTTCGTGTGAAAGCGTAAGGACAATGCCATAGGCTGAATGGTGAAGGAAAATGTGGGTCGAATGCGACCACCAACTAACAAGTTGTCCCCTAGGGAGGTGTGTGTCTGGAAATGGGAGGAAGCGTAAGGAACGAGCTGTACACTTAAGTCTAAGAGACAATGCTGTGGAGGAGCGGTCCTTCGACTCCCCGCCTCCTTTCCTAAGGATCGAAGCAGCTTGACGCCGAGTGTGAACGGAAGCAGAGGAAAAGCCTGCTATACCTTACTCGTGGAACCACTTTGTATGGAGGGCTTCTCTCAATGAACACCACGGCTCACGACGCTAGAAGGGTTTTCAAACGTACGTGAGTTCGCCAAAGGAAAGCCACAGACTACACTGTGCGAAACAAGTCTGTGTCAAACCGCGCCTTCGAGCTTCCATCTGGCTTCACGGGGAAAACCTAGTCACAACATGAACGTGTGGAACCCTAAACAGGCGGCGTGCACGTCGGTCTGAAGAAACACCACTGCAGAGAAACCGTGTTTCTACCAACCTCTTCCCTGAAAATGGTAGTCTATTCCAAGGTAAGTGTGACAGCGCAAGGCATGTGCCCCATGCCTGCGCCACGGAAATAAGGAGTGGAGATTGTCTCTCCCGGTTCAAACCTTGTTCCGTGAGAAATGTTTTCAAGAGTGCGAGAGAGAGCAGAGGGAAAAGGTCATGCCTTTAAGTCTGAGAAGGAAACCCTGGAAAGCCGTACGCCTACGTATGAGCGGCATTCTGGCGCGAACGTGTGAAGGCATAAAGAATGTGTCCTGGGACGGTGCTTGACAAACCCCTTGTGAAGAAGTCTTCCCTCAGCTATCATATGGTTTCAGGAAGATAAAAGTGTTTTCCGCCGTGGGCGTGAAGGCACGAGGGACGTGCCCTAGAGTGAGCTGTCCGTTTCGAATGTGCCGCCCGTCGTTCCACGAAGAAGGGTGAGTATGGAAATGTATGATGTGAGGAAGCATAGGGAAGATTGCCTACGGGTGTTTAACTCTAAGGACAAATCTAGAGGGTTGCCGTCCGTCGACGACCAGCTCTTTCCCTACGGATGGAAGCGCCGTGTTAAAGCTTAGGGCGAGAGAAAAGAGACGGAATGCGAGATACACCACAGTGGGGAACACGTTGTGTGGAGGGCTTCTCTCCACCAAAGTCTCGGGTCACGAATTTGGAAGGGCCTTCAAATGTACGTGAGCTAGCGTCAGCAGAGCCTTCCACTGAACTCAGAGAAACGAGGCCGCGTCAAACATGATTTCGTGCTAACACCTTGGTTCGCGAAGCGCGAAGCCTTTTGAGATATGTGTGTGAGGGTCTTGCACTCACCTCTCAAGAAACAAAACGGTAGAGCAATAGTCTTCCCACTACCATCTACAGGGAAGAAGACGGAGGAAATGTCCCACGTTAAACGTGAAGGCGCAAGTTACTGTGCCATAGAGCCCTGCTTGGGAAAGAACTTGTGTCGAAAGCTTCTCCCAACTCAGATCTTGTTTCGGGAAGATAGAAGCGCTGTCGGTACTTTGTGTGGAAACACAAGGAAAATGCCACACGCTGAATTGTGAAGAGAAATGTGGGTCGAACGTGACCACCAACACACTCGTTGTCCCCTAGAGAGGTGTGTGTCTGGAAGTGGGAGGAAGCGTAACGGACGTGCTATACACTTAACTCCAAGAAACAACGCTGTGGAGGTGCGGTCCTTCGACTGCCCTTCCTCTTTGCTAAGGAACGAAGCGGCTTGAAGCCAAGTGTGAAAGGAAACGGAGGGCAAGGAAGGGTGATATACCTCACTCGCGGCACAACTTCTGATGGAGGGCTTTTCTCAACGAACAGCATGTGTCACGAAGATAGAAGGGTTTGCGAAAGTATGTGACTTCGCCAAAGGAAAGGCATACACGAATCTCGGCGAACCACGTCTGTGCCGATCGCGACTTCGAGCTTCCATCTGGGTTCCCGAGGAATCCATAGTCACATAATGTCTGTGTGGTATCCTACTGCAGAAACACCACTGCAGAGAAACCGTGCGTCTACTATCACCTTCCCTGAAACTGGTAGACTTTTGCAATGGAAGTGGGAAATCGCAAGGAATGTGCCCCGTGCCTGTGCCACGGAAGTAACTAGTGTAAATGTCTGTCGCGATTCGAATCCTGTTCCGTGAGAAGCGTTTCCAAGAGTATGAGAGAGAGCAGATGGAAAAGGTCATGGTTTGAAGCGTGAGAAGGAGACCCGTCAGGAAAGCCATACACGTAAGTCGGGGAAGCACTTTTCGCGTGACATGGTGAAGGCATCTAGAATGTGCCCTGTGACGGTGCTCGAGAAACCACTTGTGAAGAAGGCTTCCCTCAACTGCCGTATCGTTTCCGTAGGAGGAAACTGTTTTCCGTAGTGGGTGTGAAGGCATAAGGGACGTAGACGAGACTTCGCTCTCCGCTTCGAAGGTGCCTGCCGTCGTTACACGAAGAAGGATGTGTATGGAAATGGATGACTGCGGAAGCATAAGGAAGATGGCGTGCGTTTGTTTAACTCTAAGAACAAGTCTCGAGGGTTCCCGTCCTTCGACTACCATCTCTTCTCGTAAGGATGCGAAGCCGCTCCTTAAACCTCGTGTGAACGAAAAGAGATGGAACGCGCGATACCGCACAGTGAGGAACACGTTGTGCGGAGGGTTTCTCTCCATTACGTCCTGTGTCATGGAGGTGGATGGGTCTTGCAATGTACGTGGGCTAGCCTCAGTAGCAGTAGTAGCCTGACACTGAATTCTGAGAAACAAGGCCATGTCAAACAGGCTTTCGCGCTAACATCGTGGTGCTTGAAGAAAGAAGCCTTTGGAGACATGTGCGTTGCTATATAAGGTAGGCGTCTTACACTCACCTCTCACGAAACCAAACTGTAGGGAACTAGTCTTTCCACTACCGCCTCCGGGGAAGAAGTTGGAAGAACTTTCCGACGTTCAAAGTGAAGGCACAAATGCTGGGCCGTCTACCACTGTTTGAGAGAGGAGTTGTGTCTCAAGCTCCTGTCAACCCAGATCTTGCTTCGGGAAGGGAGAAGCGTTTTCAGGACTTCGTGTGAAAGCGTAAGGACAATGCCATAGGCTGAATGGTGAAGGAAAATGTGGGTCGAATGCGACCACCAACTAACAAGTTGTCCCCTAGGGAGGTGTGTGTCTGGAAATGGGAGGAAGCGTAAGGAACGAGCTGTACACTTAAGTCTAAGAGACAATGCTGTGGAGGAGCGGTCCTTCGACTCCCCGCCTCCTTTCCTAAGGATCGAAGCAGCTTGACGCCGAGTGTGAACGGAAGCAGAGGAAAAGCCTGCTATACCTTACTCGTGGAACCACTTTGTATGGAGGGCTTCTCTCAATGAACACCACGGCTCACGACGCTAGAAGGGTTTTCAAACGTACGTGAGTTCGCCAAAGGAAAGCCACAGACTACACTGTGCGAAACAAGTCTGTGTCAAACCGCGCCTTCGAGCTTCCATCTGGCTTCACGGGGAAAACCTAGTCACAACATGAACGTGTGGAACCCTAAACAGGCGGCGTGCACGTCGGTCTGAAGAAACACCACTGCAGAGAAACCGTGTTTCTACCAACCTCTTCCCTGAAAATGGTAGTCTATTCCAAGGTAAGTGTGACAGCGCAAGGCATGTGCCCCATGCCTGCGCCACGGAAATAAGGAGTGGAGATTGTCTCTCCCGGTTCAAACCTTGTTCCGTGAGAAATGTTTTCAAGAGTGCGAGAGAGAGCAGAGGGAAAAGGTCATGCCTTTAAGTCTGAGAAGGAAACCCTGGAAAGCCGTACGCCTACGTATGAGCGGCATTCTGGCGCGAATGTGTGAAGGCATAAAGAATGTGTCCTGGGACGGTGCTTGACAAACCCCTTGTGAAGAAGTCTTCCCTCAGCTATCATATGGTTTCAGGAAGATAAAAGTGTTTTCCGCCGTGGGCGTGAAGGCACGAGGGACGTGCCCTAGAGTGAGCTGTCCGTTTCGAATGTGCCGCCCGTCGTTCCACGAAGAAGGGTGAGTATGGAAATGTATGATGTGAGGAAGCATAGGGAAGATTGCCTACGGGTGTTTAACTCTAAGGACAAATCTAGAGGGTTGCCGTCCGTCGACGACCAGCTCTTTCCCTACGGATGGAAGCGCCGTGTTAAAGCTTAGGGCGAGAGAAAAGAGACGGAATGCGAGATACACCACAGTGGGGAACACGTTGTGTGGAGGGCTTCTCTCCACCAAAGTCTCGGGTCACGAATTTGGAAGGGCCTTCAAATGTACGTGAGCTAGCGTCAGCAGAGCCTTCCACTGAACTCAGAGAAACGAGGCCGCGTCAAACATGATTTCGTGCTAACCCCTTGGTTCGCGAAGCGCGAAGCCTTTTGAGATATGT
The DNA here is from genome assembly GCF_037043125.1 of Eumetopias jubatus. NCBI lineage: Eukaryota > Metazoa > Chordata > Mammalia > Carnivora > Otariidae > Eumetopias > Eumetopias jubatus. The sequence goes on along the minus strand of NW_028275070.1, from coordinate 49,727 downwards.
GTGTGAGGGTCTTGCACTCACCTCTCAAGAAACAAAACGGTAGAGCAATAGTCTTCCCACTACCATCTACAGGGAAGAAGACGGAGGAAATGTCCCACGTTAAACGTGAAGGCGCAAGTTACTGTGCCATAGAGCCCTGCTTGGGAAAGAACTTGTGTCGAAAGCTTCTCCCAACTCAGATCTTGTTTCGGGAAGATAGAAGCGCTGTCGGTACTTTGTGTGGAAACACAAGGAAAATGCCACACGCTGAATTGTGAAGAGAAATGTGGGTCGAACGTGACCACCAACACACTCGTTGTCCCCTAGAGAGGTGTGTGTCTGGAAGTGGGAGGAAGCGTAACGGACGTGCTATACACTTAACTCCAAGAAACAACGCTGTGGAGGTGCGGTCCTTCGACTGCCCTTCCTCTTTGCTAAGGAACGAAGCGGCTTGAAGCCAAGTGTGAAAGGAAACGGAGGGCAAGGAAGGGTGATATACCTCACTCGCGGCACAACTTCTGATGGAGGGCTTTTCTCAACGAACACCATGTGTCACGAAGATAGAAGGGTTTGCGAAAGTATGTGACTTCGCCAAAGGAAAGGCATACACGAATCTCGGCGAACCACGTCTGTGCCGATCGCGACTTCGAGCTTCCATCTGGGTTCCCGAGGAATCCATAGTCACATAATGTCTGTGTGGTATCCTACTGCAGAAACACCACTGCAGAGAAACCGTGCGTCTACTATCACCTTCCCTGAAACTGGTAGACTTTTGCAATGGAAGTGGGAAATCGCAAGGAATGTGCCCCGTGCCTGTGCCACGGAAGTAACTAGTGTAAATGTCTGTCGCGATTCGAATCCTGTTCCGTGAGAAGCGTTTCCAAGAGTATGAGAGAGAGCAGATGGAAAAGGTCATGGTTTGAAGCGTGAGAAGGAGACCCGTCAGGAAAGCCATACACGTAAGTCGGGGAAGCACTTTTCGCGTGACATGGTGAAGGCATCTAGAATGTGCCCTGTGACGGTGCTCGAGAAACCACTTGTGAAGAAGGCTTCCCTCAACTGCCGCATCGTTTCCGTAGGAGGAAACTGTTTTCCGTAGTGGGTGTGAAGGCATAAGGGACGTAGACGAGACTTCGCTCTCCGCTTCGAAGGTGCCTGCCGTCGTTACACGAAGAAGGATGTGTATGGAAATGGATGACTGCGGAAGCATAAGGAAGATGGCGTGCGTTTGTTTAACTCTAAGAACAAGTCTCGAGGGTTCCCGTCCTTCGACTACCATCTCTTCTCGTAAGGATGCGAAGCCGCTCCTTAAACCTCGTGTGAACGAAAAGAGATGGAACGCGCGATACCGCACAGTGAGGAACACGTTGTGCGGAGGGTTTCTCTCCATTACGTCCTGTGTCATGGAGGTGGATGGGTCTTGCAATGTACGTGGGCTAGCCTCAGTAGCAGTAGTAGCCTGACACTGAATTCTGAGAAACAAGGCCATGTCAAACAGGCTTTCGCGCTAACATCGTGGTGCTTGAAGAAAGAAGCCTTTGGAGACATGTGCGTTGCTATATAAGGTAGGCGTCTTACACTCACCTCTCACGAAACCAAACTGTAGGGAACTAGTCTTTCCACTACCGCCTCCGGGGAAGAAGTTGGAAGAACTTTCCGACGTTCAAAGTGAAGGCACAAATGCTGGGCCGTCTACCACTGTTTGAGAGAGGAGTTGTGTCTCAAGCTCCTGTCAACCCAGATCTTGCTTCGGGAAGGGAGAAGCGTTTTCAGGACTTCGTGTGAAAGCGTAAGGACAATGCCATAGGCTGAATGGTGAAGGAAAATGTGGGTCGAATGCGACCACCAACTAACAAGTTGTCCCCTAGGGAGGTGTGTGTCTGGAAATGGGAGGAAGCGTAAGGAACGAGCTGTACACTTAAGTCTAAGAGACAATGCTGTGGAGGAGCGGTCCTTCGACTCCCCGCCTCCTTTCCTAAGGATCGAAGCAGCTTGACGCCGAGTGTGAACGGAAGCAGAGGAAAAGCCTGCTATACCTTACTCGTGGAACCACTTTGTATGGAGGGCTTCTCTCAATGAACACCACGGCTCACGACGCTAGAAGGGTTTTCAAACGTACGTGAGTTCGCCAAAGGAAAGCCACAGACTACACTGTGCGAAACAAGTCTGTGTCAAACCGCGCCTTCGAGCTTCCATCTGGCTTCACGGGGAAAACCTAGTCACAACATGAACGTGTGGAACCCTAAACAGGCGGCGTGCACGTCGGTCTGAAGAAACACCACTGCAGAGAAACCGTGTTTCTACCAACCTCTTCCCTGAAAATGGTAGTCTATTCCAAGGTAAGTGTGACAGCGCAAGGCATGTGCCCCATGCCTGCGCCACGGAAATAAGGAGTGGAGATTGTCTCTCCCGGTTCAAACCTTGTTCCGTGAGAAATGTTTTCAAGAGTGCGAGAGAGAGCAGAGGGAAAAGGTCATGCCTTTAAGTCTGAGAAGGAAACCCTGGAAAGCCGTACGCCTACGTATGAGCGGCATTCTGGCGCGAACGTGTGAAGGCATAAAGAATGTGTCCTGGGACGGTGCTTGACAAACCCCTTGTGAAGAAGTCTTCCCTCAGCTATCATATGGTTTCAGGAAGATAAAAGTGTTTTCCGCCGTGGGCGTGAAGGCACGAGGGACGTGCCCTAGAGTGAGCTGTCCGTTTCGAATGTGCCGCCCGTCGTTCCACGAAGAAGGGTGAGTATGGAAATGTATGATGTGAGGAAGCATAGGGAAGATTGCCTACGGGTGTTTAACTCTAAGGACAAATCTAGAGGGTTGCCGTCCGTCGACGACCAGCTCTTTCCCTACGGATGGAAGCGCCGTGTTAAAGCTTAGGGCGAGAGAAAAGAGACGGAATGCGAGATACACCACAGTGGGGAACACGTTGTGTGGAGGGCTTCTCTCCACCAAAGTCTCGGGTCACGAATTTGGAAGGGCCTTCAAATGTACGTGAGCTAGCGTCAGCAGAGCCTTCCACTGAACTCAGAGAAACGAGGCCGCGTCAAACATGATTTCGTGCTAACCCCTTGGTTCGCGAAGCGCGAAGCCTTTTGAGATATGTGTGTGAGGGTCTTGCACTCACCTCTCAAGAAACAAAACGGTAGAGCAATAGTCTTCCCACTACCATCTACAGGGAAGAAGACGGAGGAAATGTCCCACGTTAAACGTGAAGGCGCAAGTTACTGTGCCATAGAGCCCTGCTTGGGAAAGAACTTGTGTCGAAAGCTTCTCCCAACTCAGATCTTGTTTCGGGAAGATAGAAGCGCTGTCGGTACTTTGTGTGGAAACACAAGGAAAATGCCACACGCTGAATTGTGAAGAGAAATGTGGGTCGAACGTGACCACCAACACACTCGTTGTCCCCTAGAGAGGTGTGTGTCTGGAAGTGGGAGGAAGCGTAACGGACGTGCTATACACTTAACTCCAAGAAACAACGCTGTGGAGGTGCGGTCCTTCGACTGCCCTTCCTCTTTGCTAAGGAACGAAGCGGCTTGAAGCCAAGTGTGAAAGGAAACGGAGGGCAAGGAAGGGTGATATACCTCACTCGCGGCACAACTTCTGATGGAGGGCTTTTCTCAACGAACACCATGTGTCACGAAGATAGAAGGGTTTGCGAAAGTATGTGACTTCGCCAAAGGAAAGGCATACACGAATCTCGGCGAACCACGTCTGTGCCGATCGCGACTTCGAGCTTCCATCTGGGTTCCCGAGGAATCCATAGTCACATAATGTCTGTGTGGTATCCTACTGCAGAAACACCACTGCAGAGAAACCGTGCGTCTACTATCACCTTCCCTGAAACTGGTAGACTTTTGCAATGGAAGTGGGAAATCGCAAGGAATGTGCCCCGTGCCTGTGCCACGGAAGTAACTAGTGTAAATGTCTGTCGCGATTCGAATCCTGTTCCGTGAGAAGCGTTTCCAAGAGTATGAGAGAGAGCAGATGGAAAAGGTCATGGTTTGAAGCGTGAGAAGGAGACCCGTCAGGAAAGCCATACACGTAAGTCGGGGAAGCACTTTTCGCGTGACATGGTGAAGGCATCTAGAATGTGCCCTGTGACGGTGCTCGAGAAACCACTTGTGAAGAAGGCTTCCCTCAACTGCCGCATCGTTTCCGTAGGAGGAAACTGTTTTCCGTAGTGGGTGTGAAGGCATAAGGGACGTAGACGAGACTTCGCTCTCCGCTTCGAAGGTGCCTGCCGTCGTTACACGAAGAAGGATGTGTATGGAAATGGATGACTGCGGAAGCATAAGGAAGATGGCATGCGTTTGTTTAACTCTAAGAACAAGTCTCGAGGGTTCCCGTCCTTCGACTACCATCTCTTCTCGTAAGGATGCGAAACCGCTCCTTAAACCTCGTGTGAACGAAAAGAGATGGAACGCGCGATACCGCACAGTGAGGAACACGTTGTGCGGAGGGTTTCTCTCCATTACGTCCTGTGTCATGGAGGTGGATGGGTCTTGCAATGTACGTGGGCTAGCCTCAGTAGCAGTAGTAGCCTGACACTGAATTCTGAGAAACAAGGCCATGTCAAACAGGCTTTCGCCCTAACATCGTGGTGCTTGAAGAAAGAAGCCTTTGGAGACATGTGCGTTGCTATATAAGGTAGGCGTCTTACACTCACCTCTCACGAAACCAAACTGTAGGGAACTAGTCTTTCCACTACCGCCTCCGGGGAAGAAGTTGGAAGAACTTTCCGACGTTCAAAGTGAAGGCACAAATGCTGGGCCGTCTACCACTGTTTGAGAGAGGAGTTGTGTCTCAAGCTCCTGTCAACCCAGATCTTGCTTCGGGAAGGGAGAAGCGTTTTCAGGACTTCGTGTGAAAGCGTAAGGACAATGCCATAGGCTGAATGGTGAAGGAAAATGTGGGTCGAATGCGACCACCAACTAACAAGTTGTCCCCTAGGGAGGTGTGTGTCTGGAAATGGGAGGAAGCGTAAGGAACGAGCTGTACACTTAAGTCTAAGAGACAATGCTGTGGAGGAGCGGTCCTTCGACTCCCCGCCTCCTTTCCTAAGGATCGAAGCAGCTTGACGCCGAGTGTGAACGGAAGCAGAGGAAAAGCCTGCTATACCTTACTCGTGGAACCACTTTGTATGGAGGGCTTCTCTCAATGAACACCACGGCTCACGACGCTAGAAGGGTTTTCAAACGTACGTGAGTTCGCCAAAGGAAAGCCACAGACTACACTGTGCGAAACAAGTCTGTGTCAAACCGCGCCTTCGAGCTTCCATCTGGCTTCACGGGGAAAACCTAGTCACAACATGAACGTGTGGAACCCTAAACAGGCGGCGTGCACGTCGGTCTGAAGAAACACCACTGCAGAGAAACCGTGTTTCTACCAACCTCTTCCCTGAAAATGGTAGTCTATTCCAAGGTAAGTGTGACAGCGCAAGGCATGTGCCCCATGCCTGCGCCACGGAAATAAGGAGTGGAGATTGTCTCTCCCGGTTCAAACCTTGTTCCGTGAGAAATGTTTTCAAGAGTGCGAGAGAGAGCAGAGGGAAAAGGTCATGCCTTTAAGTCTGAGAAGGAAACCCTGGAAAGCCGTACGCCTACGTATGAGCGGCATTCTGGCGCGAACGTGTGAAGGCATAAAGAATGTGTCCTGGGACGGTGCTTGACAAACCCCTTGTGAAGAAGTCTTCCCTCAGCTATCATATGGTTTCAGGAAGATAAAAGTGTTTTCCGCCGTGGGCGTGAAGGCACGAGGGACGTGCCCTAGAGTGAGCTGTCCGTTTCGAATGTGCCGCCCGTCGTTCCACGAAGAAGGGTGAGTATGGAAATGTATGATGTGAGGAAGCATAGGGAAGATTGCCTACGGGTGTTTAACTCTAAGGACAAATCTAGAGGGTTGCCGTCCGTCGACGACCAGCTCTTTCCCTACGGATGGAAGCGCCGTGTTAAAGCTTAGGGCGAGAGAAAAGAGACGGAATGCGAGATACACCACAGTGGGGAACACGTTGTGTGGAGGGCTTCTCTCCACCAAAGTCTCGGGTCACGAATTTGGAAGGGCCTTCAAATGTACGTGAGCTAGCGTCAGCAGAGCCTTCCACTGAACTCAGAGAAACGAGGCCGCGTCAAACATGATTTCGTGCTAACCCCTTGGTTCGCGAAGCGCGAAGCCTTTTGAGATATGTGTGTGAGGGTCTTGCACTCACCTCTCAAGAAACAAAACGGTAGAGCAATAGTCTTCCCACTACCATCTACAGGGAAGAAGACGGAGGAAATGTCCCACGTTAAACGTGAAGGCGCAAGTTACTGTGCCATAGAGCCCTGCTTGGGAAAGAACTTGTGTCGAAAGCTTCTCCCAACTCAGATCTTGTTTCGGGAAGATAGAAGCGCTGTCGGTACTTTGTGTGGAAACACAAGGAAAATGCCACACGCTGAATTGTGAAGAGAAATGTGGGTCGAACGTGACCACCAACACACTCGTTGTCCCCTAGAGAGGTGTGTGTCTGGAAGTGGGAGGAAGCGTAACGGACGTGCTATACACTTAACTCCAAGAAACAACGCTGTGGAGGTGCGGTCCTTCGACTGCCCTTCCTCTTTGCTAAGGAACGAAGCGGCTTGAAGCCAAGTGTGAAAGGAAACGGAGGGCAAGGAAGGGTGATATACCTCACTCGCGGCACAACTTCTGATGGAGGGCTTTTCTCAACGAACACCATGTGTCACGAAGATAGAAGGGTTTGCGAAAGTATGTGACTTCGCCAAAGGAAAGGCATACACGAATCTCGGCGAACCACGTCTGTGCCGATCGCGACTTCGAGCTTCCATCTGGGTTCCCGAGGAATCCATAGTCACATAATGTCTGTGTGGTATCCTACTGCAGAAACACCACTGCAGAGAAACCGTGCGTCTACTATCACCTTCCCTGAAACTGGTAGACTTTTGCAATGGAAGTGGGAAATCGCAAGGAATGTGCCCCGTGCCTGTGCCACGGAAGTAACTAGTGTAAATGTCTGTCGCGATTCGAATCCTGTTCCGTGAGAAGCGTTTCCAAGAGTATGAGAGAGAGCAGATGGAAAAGGTCATGGTTTGAAGCGTGAGAAGGAGACCCGTCAGGAAAGCCATACACGTAAGTCGGGGAAGCACTTTTCGCGTGACATGGTGAAGGCATCTAGAATGTGCCCTGTGACGGTGCTCGAGAAACCACTTGTGAAGAAGGCTTCCCTCAACTGCCGTATCGTTTCCGTAGGAGGAAACTGTTTTCCGTAGTGGGTGTGAAGGCATAAGGGACGTAGACGAGACTTCGCTCTCCGCTTCGAAGGTGCCTGCCGTCGTTACACGAAGAAGGATGTGTATGGAAATGGATGACTGCGGAAGCATAAGGAAGATGGCATGCGTTTGTTTAACTCTAAGAACAAGTCTCGAGGGTTCCCGTCCTTCGACTACCATCTCTTCTCGTAAGGATGCGAAGCCGCTCCTTAAACCTCGTGTGAACGAAAAGAGATGGAACGCGCGATACCGCACAGTGAGGAACACGTTGTGCGGAGGGTTTCTCTCCATTACGTCCTGTGTCATGGAGGTGGATGGGTCTTGCAATGTACGTGGGCTAGCCTCAGTAGCAGTAGTAGCCTGACACTGAATTCTGAGAAACAAGGCCATGTCAAACAGGCTTTCGCGCTAACATCGTGGTGCTTGAAGAAAGAAGCCTTTGGAGACATGTGCGTTGCTATATAAGGTAGGCGTCTTACACTCACCTCTCACGAAACCAAACTGTAGGGAACTAGTCTTTCCACTACCGCCTCCGGGGAAGAAGTTGGAAGAACTTTCCGACGTTCAAAGTGAAGGCACAAATGCTGGGCCGTCTACCACTGTTTGAGAGAGGAGTTGTGTCTCAAGCTCCTGTCAACCCAGATCTTGCTTCGGGAAGGGAGAAGCGTTTTCAGGACTTCGTGTGAAAGCGTAAGGACAATGCCATAGGCTGAATGGTGAAGGAAAATGTGGGTCGAATGCGACCACCAACTAACAAGTTGTCCCCTAGGGAGGTGTGTGTCTGGAAATGGGAGGAAGCGTAAGGAACGAGCTGTACACTTAAGTCTAAGAGACAATGCTGTGGAGGAGCGGTCCTTCGACTCCCCGCCTCCTTTCCTAAGGATCGAAGCAGCTTGACGCCGAGTGTGAACGGAAGCAGAGGAAAAGCCTGCTATACCTTACTCGTGGAACCACTTTGTATGGAGGGCTTCTCTCAATGAACACCACGGCTCACGACGCTAGAAGGGTTTTCAAACGTACGTGAGTTCGCCAAAGGAAAGCCACAGACTACACTGTGCGAAACAAGTCTGTGTCAAACCGCGCCTTCGAGCTTCCATCTGGCTTCACGGGGAAAACCTAGTCACAACATGAACGTGTGGAACCCTAAACAGGCGGCGTGCACGTCGGTCTGAAGAAACACCACTGCAGAGAAACCGTGTTTCTACCAACCTCTTCCCTGAAAATGGTAGTCTATTCCAAGGTAAGTGTGACAGCGCAAGGCATGTGCCCCATGCCTGCGCCACGGAAATAAGGAGTGGAGATTGTCTCTCCCGGTTCAAACCTTGTTCCGTGAGAAATGTTTTCAAGAGTGCGAGAGAGAGCAGAGGGAAAAGGTCATGCCTTTAAGTCTGAGAAGGAAACCCTGGAAAGCCGTACGCCTACGTATGAGCGGCATTCTGGCGCGAACGTGTGAAGGCATAAAGAATGTGTCCTGGGACGGTGCTTGACAAACCCCTTGTGAAGAAGTCTTCCCTCAGCTATCATATGGTTTCAGGAAGATAAAAGTGTTTTCCGCCGTGGGCGTGAAGGCACGAGGGACGTGCCCTAGAGTGAGCTGTCCGTTTCGAATGTGCCGCCCGTCGTTCCACGAAGAAGGGTGAGTATGGAAATGTATGATGTGAGGAAGCATAGGGAAGATTGCCTACGGGTGTTTAACTCTAAGGACAAATCTAGAGGGTTGCCGTCCGTCGACGACCAGCTCTTTCCCTACGGATGGAAGCGCCGTGTTAAAGCTTAGGGCGAGAGAAAAGAGACGGAATGCGAGATACACCACAGTGGGGAACACGTTGTGTGGAGGGCTTCTCTCCACCAAAGTCTCGGGTCACGAATTTGGAAGGGCCTTCAAATGTACGTGAGCTAGCGTCAGCAGAGCCTTCCACTGAACTCAGAGAAACGAGGCCGCGTCAAACATGATTTCGTGCTAACACCTTGGTTCGCGAAGCGCGAAGCCTTTTGAGATATGTGTGTGAGGGTCTTGCACTCACCTCTCAAGAAACAAAACGGTAGAGCAATAGTCTTCCCACTACCATCTACAGGGAAGAAGACGGAGGAAATGTCCCACGTTAAACGTGAAGGCGCAAGTTACTGTGCCATAGAGCCCTGCTTGGGAAAGAACTTGTGTCGAAAGCTTCTCCCAACTCAGATCTTGTTTCGGGAAGATAGAAGCGCTGTCGGTACTTTGTGTGGAAACACAAGGAAAATGCCACACGCTGAATTGTGAAGAGAAATGTGGGTCGAACGTGACCACCAACACACTCGTTGTCCCCTAGAGAGGTGTGTGTCTGGAAGTGGGAGGAAGCGTAACGGACGTGCTATACACTTAACTCCAAGAAACAACGCTGTGGAGGTGCGGTCCTTCGACTGCCCTTCCTCTTTGCTAAGGAACGAAGCGGCTTGAAGCCAAGTGTGAAAGGAAACGGAGGGCAAGGAAGGGTGATATACCTCACTCGCGGCACAACTTCTGATGGAGGGCTTTTCTCAACGAACAGCATGTGTCACGAAGATAGAAGGGTTTGCGAAAGTATGTGACTTCGCCAAAGGAAAGGCATACACGAATCTCGGCGAACCACGTCTGTGCCGATCGCGACTTCGAGCTTCCATCTGGGTTCCCGAGGAATCCATAGTCACATAATGTCTGTGTGGTATCCTACTGCAGAAACACCACTGCAGAGAAACCGTGCGTCTACTATCACCTTCCCTGAAACTGGTAGACTTTTGCAATGGAAGTGGGAAATCGCAAGGAATGTGCCCCGTGCCTGTGCCACGGAAGTAACTAGTGTAAATGTCTGTCGCGATTCGAATCCTGTTCCGTGAGAAGCGTTTCCAAGAGTATGAGAGAGAGCAGATGGAAAAGGTCATGGTTTGAAGCGTGAGAAGGAGACCCGTCAGGAAAGCCATACACGTAAGTCGGGGAAGCACTTTTCGCGTGACATGGTGAAGGCATCTAGAATGTGCCCTGTGACGGTGCTCGAGAAACCACTTGTGAAGAAGGCTTCCCTCAACTGCCGTATCGTTTCCGTAGGAGGAAACTGTTTTCCGTAGTGGGTGTGAAGGCATAAGGGACGTAGACGAGACTTCGCTCTCCGCTTCGAAGGTGCCTGCCGTCGTTACACGAAGAAGGATGTGTATGGAAATGGATGACTGCGGAAGCATAAGGAAGATGGCGTGCGTTTGTTTAACTCTAAGAACAAGTCTCGAGGGTTCCCGTCCTTCGACTACCATCTCTTCTCGTAAGGATGCGAAGCCGCTCCTTAAACCTCGTGTGAACGAAAAGAGATGGAACGCGCGATACCGCACAGTGAGGAACACGTTGTGCGGAGGGTTTCTCTCCATTACGTCCTGTGTCATGGAGGTGGATGGGTCTTGCAATGTACGTGGGCTAGCCTCAGTAGCAGTAGTAGCCTGACACTGAATTCTGAGAAACAAGGCCATGTCAAACAGGCTTTCGCGCTAACATCGTGGTGCTTGAAGAAAGAAGCCTTTGGAGACATGTGCGTTGCTATATAAGGTAGGCGTCTTACACTCACCTCTCACGAAACCAAACTGTAGGGAACTAGTCTTTCCACTACCGCCTCCGGGGAAGAAGTTGGAAGAACTTTCCGACGTTCAAAGTGAAGGCACAAATGCTGGGCCGTCTACCACTGTTTGAGAGAGGAGTTGTGTCTCAAGCTCCTGTCAACCCAGATCTTGCTTCGGGAAGGGAGAAGCGTTTTCAGGACTTCGTGTGAAAGCGTAAGGACAATGCCATAGGCTGAATGGTGAAGGAAAATGTGGGTCGAATGCGACCACCAACTAACAAGTTGTCCCCTAGGGAGGTGTGTGTCTGGAAATGGGAGGAAGCGTAAGGAACGAGCTGTACACTTAAGTCTAAGAGACAATGCTGTGGAGGAGCGGTCCTTCGACTCCCCGCCTCCTTTCCTAAGGATCGAAGCAGCTTGACGCCGAGTGTGAACGGAAGCAGAGGAAAAGCCTGCTATACCTTACTCGTGGAACCACTTTGTATGGAGGGCTTCTCTCAATGAACACCACGGCTCACGACGCTAGAAGGGTTTTCAAACGTACGTGAGTTCGCCAAAGGAAAGCCACAGACTACACTGTGCGAAACAAGTCTGTGTCAAACCGCGCCTTCGAGCTTCCATCTGGCTTCACGGGGAAAACCTAGTCACAACATGAACGTGTGGAACCCTAAACAGGCGGCGTGCACGTCGGTCTGAAGAAACACCACTGCAGAGAAACCGTGTTTCTACCAACCTCTTCCCTGAAAATGGTAGTCTATTCCAAGGTAAGTGTGACAGCGCAAGGCATGTGCCCCATGCCTGCGCCACGGAAATAAGGAGTGGAGATTGTCTCTCCCGGTTCAAACCTTGTTCCGTGAGAAATGTTTTCAAGAGTGCGAGAGAGAGCAGAGGGAAAAGGTCATGCCTTTAAGTCTGAGAAGGAAACCCTGGAAAGCCGTACGCCTACGTATGAGCGGCATTCTGGCGCGAACGTGTGAAGGCATAAAGAATGTGTCCTGGGACGGTGCTTGACAAACCCCTTGTGAAGAAGTCTTCCCTCAGCTATCATATGGTTTCAGGAAGATAAAAGTGTTTTCCGCCGTGGGCGTGAAGGCACGAGGGACGTGCCCTAGAGTGAGCTGTCCGTTTCGAATGTGCCGCCCGTCGTTCCACGAAGAAGGGTGAGTATGGAAATGTATGATGTGAGGAAGCATAGGGAAGATTGCCTACGGGTGTTTAACTCTAAGGACAAATCTAGAGGGTTGCCGTCCGTCGACGACCAGCTCTTTCCCTACGGATGGAAGCGCCGTGTTAAAGCTTAGGGCGAGAGAAAAGAGACGGAATGCGAGATACACCACAGTGGGGAACACGTTGTGTGGAGGGCTTCTCTCCACCAAAGTCTCGGGTCACGAATTTGGAAGGGCCTTCAAATGTACGTGAGCTAGCGTCAGCAGAGCCTTCCACTGAACTCAGAGAAACGAGGCCGCGTCAAACATGATTTCGTGCTAACCCCTTGGTTCGCGAAGCGCGAAGCCTTTTGAGATATGTGTGTGAGGGTCTTGCACTCACCTCTCAAGAAACAAAACGGTAGAGCAATAGTCTTCCCACTACCATCTACAGGGAAGAAGACGGAGGAAATGTCCCACGTTAAACGTGAAGGCGCAAGTTACTGTGCCATAGAGCCCTGCTTGGGAAAGAACTTGTGTCGAAAGCTTCTCCCAACTCAGATCTTGTTTCGGGAAGATAGAAGCGCTGTCGGTACTTTGTGTGGAAACACAAGGAAAATGCCACACGCTGAATTGTGAAGAGAAATGTGGGTCGAACGTGACCACCAACACACTCGTTGTCCCCTAGAGAGGTGTGTGTCTGGAAGTGGGAGGAAGCGTAACGGACGTGCTATACACTTAACTCCAAGAAACAACGCTGTGGAGGTGCGGTCCTTCGACTGCCCTTCCTCTTTGCTAAGGAACGAAGCGGCTTGAAGCCAAGTGTGAAAGGAAACGGAGGGCAAGGAAGGGTGATATACCTCACTCGCGGCACAACTTCTGATGGAGGGCTTTTCTCAACGAACACCATGTGTCACGAAGATAGAAGGGTTTGCGAAAGTATGTGACTTCGCCAAAGGAAAGGCATACACGAATCTCGGCGAACCACGTCTGTGCCGATCGCGACTTCGAGCTTCCATCTGGGTTCCCGAGGAATCCATAGTCACATAATGTCTGTGTGGTATCCTACTGCAGAAACACCACTGCAGAGAAACCGTGCGTCTACTATCACCTTCCCTGAAACTGGTAGACTTTTGCAATGGAAGTGGGAAATCGCAAGGAATGTGCCCCGTGCCTGTGCCACGGAAGTAACTAGTGTAAATGTCTGTCGCGATTCGAATCCTGTTCCGTGAGAAGCGTTTCCAAGAGTATGAGAGAGAGCAGATGGAAAAGGTCATGGTTTGAAGCGTGAGAAGGAGACCCGTCAGGAAAGCCATACACGTAAGTCGGGGAAGCACTTTTCGCGTGACATGGTGAAGGCATCTAGAATGTGCCCTGTGACGGTGCTCGAGAAACCACTTGTGAAGAAGGCTTCCCTCAACTGCCGCATCGTTTCCGTAGGAGGAAACTGTTTTCCGTAGTGGGTGTGAAGGCATAAGGGACGTAGACGAGACTTCGCTCTCCGCTTCGAAGGTGCCTGCCGTCGTTACACGAAGAAGGATGTGTATGGAAATGGATGACTGCGGAAGCATAAGGAAGATGGCGTGCGTTTGTTTAACTCTAAGAACAAGTCTCGAGGGTTCCCGTCCTTCGACTACCATCTCTTCTCGTAAGGATGCGAAGCCGCTCCTTAAACCTCGTGTGAACGAAAAGAGATGGAACGCGCGATACCGCACAGTGAGGAACACGTTGTGCGGAGGGTTTCTCTCCATTACGTCCTGTGTCATGGAGGTGGATGGGTCTTGCAATGTACGTGGGCTAGCCTCAGTAGCAGTAGTAGCCTGACACTGAATTCTGAGAAACAAGGCCATGTCAAACAGGCTTTCGCGCTAACATCGTGGTGCTTGAAGAAAGAAGCCTTTGGAGACATGTGCGTTGCTATATAAGGTAGGCGTCTTACACTCACCTCTCACGAAACCAAACTGTAGGGAACTAGTCTTTCCACTACCGCCTCCGGGGAAGAAGTTGGAAGAACTTTCCGACGTTCAAAGTGAAGGCACAAATGCTGGGCCGTCTACCACTGTTTGAGAGAGGAGTTGTGTCTCAAGCTCCTGTCAACCCAGATCTTGCTTCGGGAAGGGAGAAGCGTTTTCAGGACTTCGTGTGAAAGCGTAAGGACAATGCCATAGGCTGAATGGTGAAGGAAAATGTGGGTCGAATGCGACCACCAACTAACAAGTTGTCCCCTAGGGAGGTGTGTGTCTGGAAATGGGAGGAAGCGTAAGGAACGAGCTGTACACTTAAGTCTAAGAGACAATGCTGTGGAGGAGCGGTCCTTCGACTCCCCGCCTCCTTTCCTAAGGATCGAAGCAGCTTGACGCCGAGTGTGAACGGAAGCAGAGGAAAAGCCTGCTATACCTTACTCGTGGAACCACTTTGTATGGAGGGCTTCTCTCAATGAACACCACGGCTCACGACGCTAGAAGGGTTTTCAAACGTACGTGAGTTCGCCAAAGGAAAGCCACAGACTACACTGTGCGAAACAAGTCTGTGTCAAACCGCGCCTTCGAGCTTCCATCTGGCTTCACGGGGAAAACCTAGTCACAACATGAACGTGTGGAACCCTAAACAGGCGGCGTGCACGTCGGTCTGAAGAAACACCACTGCAGAGAAACCGTGTTTCTACCAACCTCTTCCCTGAAAATGGTAGTCTATTCCAAGGTAAGTGTGACAGCGCAAGGCATGTGCCCCATGCCTGCGCCACGGAAATAAGGAGTGGAGATTGTCTCTCCCGGTTCAAACCTTGTTCCGTGAGAAATGTTTTCAAGAGTGCGAGAGAGAGCAGAGGGAAAAGGTCATGCCTTTAAGTCTGAGAAGGAAACCCTGGAAAGCCGTACGCCTACGTATGAGCGGCATTCTGGCGCGAACGTGTGAAGGCATAAAGAATGTGTCCTGGGACGGTGCTTGACAAACCCCTTGTGAAGAAGTCTTCCCTCAGCTATCATATGGTTTCAGGAAGATAAAAGTGTTTTCCGCCGTGGGCGTGAAGGCACGAGGGACGTGCCCTAGAGTGAGCTGTCCGTTTCGAATGTGCCGCCCGTCGTTCCACGAAGAAGGGTGAGTATGGAAATGTATGATGTGAGGAAGCATAGGGAAGATTGCCTACGGGTGTTTAACTCTAAGGACAAATCTAGAGGGTTGCCGTCCGTCGACGACCAGCTCTTTCCCTACGGATGGAAGCGCCGTGTTAAAGCTTAGGGCGAGAGAAAAGAGACGGAATGCGAGATACACCACAGTGGGGAACACGTTGTGTGGAGGGCTTCTCTCCACCAAAGTCTCGGGTCACGAATTTGGAAGGGCCTTCAAATGTACGTGAGCTAGCGTCAGCAGAGCCTTCCACTGAACTCAGAGAAACGAGGCCGCGTCAAACATGATTTCGTGCTAACC
This sequence comes from Eumetopias jubatus, assembly GCF_037043125.1. Classification (NCBI taxonomy): domain Eukaryota; kingdom Metazoa; phylum Chordata; class Mammalia; order Carnivora; family Otariidae; genus Eumetopias; species Eumetopias jubatus. The sequence continues at coordinate 34,359 of NW_028275070.1, read as the reverse complement.
CCTTGGTTCGCGAAGCGCGAAGCCTTTTGAGATATGTGTGTGAGGGTCTTGCACTCACCTCTCAAGAAACAAAACGGTAGAGCAATAGTCTTCCCACTACCATCTACAGGGAAGAAGACGGAGGAAATGTCCCACGTTAAACGTGAAGGCGCAAGTTACTGTGCCATAGAGCCCTGCTTGGGAAAGAACTTGTGTCGAAAGCTTCTCCCAACTCAGATCTTGTTTCGGGAAGATAGAAGCGCTGTCGGTACTTTGTGTGGAAACACAAGGAAAATGCCACACGCTGAATTGTGAAGAGAAATGTGGGTCGAACGTGACCACCAACACACTCGTTGTCCCCTAGAGAGGTGTGTGTCTGGAAGTGGGAGGAAGCGTAACGGACGTGCTATACACTTAACTCCAAGAAACAACGCTGTGGAGGTGCGGTCCTTCGACTGCCCTTCCTCTTTGCTAAGGAACGAAGCGGCTTGAAGCCAAGTGTGAAAGGAAACGGAGGGCAAGGAAGGGTGATATACCTCACTCGCGGCACAACTTCTGATGGAGGGCTTTTCTCAACGAACACCATGTGTCACGAAGATAGAAGGGTTTGCGAAAGTATGTGACTTCGCCAAAGGAAAGGCATACACGAATCTCGGCGAACCACGTCTGTGCCGATCGCGACTTCGAGCTTCCATCTGGGTTCCCGAGGAATCCATAGTCACATAATGTCTGTGTGGTATCCTACTGCAGAAACACCACTGCAGAGAAACCGTGCGTCTACTATCACCTTCCCTGAAACTGGTAGACTTTTGCAATGGAAGTGGGAAATCGCAAGGAATGTGCCCCGTGCCTGTGCCACGGAAGTAACTAGTGTAAATGTCTGTCGCGATTCGAATCCTGTTCCGTGAGAAGCGTTTCCAAGAGTATGAGAGAGAGCAGATGGAAAAGGTCATGGTTTGAAGCGTGAGAAGGAGACCCGTCAGGAAAGCCATACACGTAAGTCGGGGAAGCACTTTTCGCGTGACATGGTGAAGGCATCTAGAATGTGCCCTGTGACGGTGCTCGAGAAACCACTTGTGAAGAAGGCTTCCCTCAACTGCCGCATCGTTTCCGTAGGAGGAAACTGTTTTCCGTAGTGGGTGTGAAGGCATAAGGGACGTAGACGAGACTTCGCTCTCCGCTTCGAAGGTGCCTGCCGTCGTTACACGAAGAAGGATGTGTATGGAAATGGATGACTGCGGAAGCATAAGGAAGATGGCGTGCGTTTGTTTAACTCTAAGAACAAGTCTCGAGGGTTCCCGTCCTTCGACTACCATCTCTTCTCGTAAGGATGCGAAGCCGCTCCTTAAACCTCGTGTGAACGAAAAGAGATGGAACGCGCGATACCGCACAGTGAGGAACACGTTGTGCGGAGGGTTTCTCTCCATTACGTCCTGTGTCATGGAGGTGGATGGGTCTTGCAATGTACGTGGGCTAGCCTCAGTAGCAGTAGTAGCCTGACACTGAATTCTGAGAAACAAGGCCATGTCAAACAGGCTTTCGCGCTAACATCGTGGTGCTTGAAGAAAGAAGCCTTTGGAGACATGTGCGTTGCTATATAAGGTAGGCGTCTTACACTCACCTCTCACGAAACCAAACTGTAGGGAACTAGTCTTTCCACTACCGCCTCCGGGGAAGAAGTTGGAAGAACTTTCCGACGTTCAAAGTGAAGGCACAAATGCTGGGCCGTCTACCACTGTTTGAGAGAGGAGTTGTGTCTCAAGCTCCTGTCAACCCAGATCTTGCTTCGGGAAGGGAGAAGCGTTTTCAGGACTTCGTGTGAAAGCGTAAGGACAATGCCATAGGCTGAATGGTGAAGGAAAATGTGGGTCGAATGCGACCACCAACTAACAAGTTGTCCCCTAGGGAGGTGTGTGTCTGGAAATGGGAGGAAGCGTAAGGAACGAGCTGTACACTTAAGTCTAAGAGACAATGCTGTGGAGGAGCGGTCCTTCGACTCCCCGCCTCCTTTCCTAAGGATCGAAGCAGCTTGACGCCGAGTGTGAACGGAAGCAGAGGAAAAGCCTGCTATACCTTACTCGTGGAACCACTTTGTATGGAGGGCTTCTCTCAATGAACACCACGGCTCACGACGCTAGAAGGGTTTTCAAACGTACGTGAGTTCGCCAAAGGAAAGCCACAGACTACACTGTGCGAAACAAGTCTGTGTCAAACCGCGCCTTCGAGCTTCCATCTGGCTTCACGGGGAAAACCTAGTCACAACATGAACGTGTGGAACCCTAAACAGGCGGCGTGCACGTCGGTCTGAAGAAACACCACTGCAGAGAAACCGTGTTTCTACCAACCTCTTCCCTGAAAATGGTAGTCTATTCCAAGGTAAGTGTGACAGCGCAAGGCATGTGCCCCATGCCTGCGCCACGGAAATAAGGAGTGGAGATTGTCTCTCCCGGTTCAAACCTTGTTCCGTGAGAAATGTTTTCAAGAGTGCGAGAGAGAGCAGAGGGAAAAGGTCATGCCTTTAAGTCTGAGAAGGAAACCCTGGAAAGCCGTACGCCTACGTATGAGCGGCATTCTGGCGCGAACGTGTGAAGGCATAAAGAATGTGTCCTGGGACGGTGCTTGACAAACCCCTTGTGAAGAAGTCTTCCCTCAGCTATCATATGGTTTCAGGAAGATAAAAGTGTTTTCCGCCGTGGGCGTGAAGGCACGAGGGACGTGCCCTAGAGTGAGCTGTCCGTTTCGAATGTGCCGCCCGTCGTTCCACGAAGAAGGGTGAGTATGGAAATGTATGATGTGAGGAAGCATAGGGAAGATTGCCTACGGGTGTTTAACTCTAAGGACAAATCTAGAGGGTTGCCGTCCGTCGACGACCAGCTCTTTCCCTACGGATGGAAGCGCCGTGTTAAAGCTTAGGGCGAGAGAAAAGAGACGGAATGCGAGATACACCACAGTGGGGAACACGTTGTGTGGAGGGCTTCTCTCCACCAAAGTCTCGGGTCACGAATTTGGAAGGGCCTTCAAATGTACGTGAGCTAGCGTCAGCAGAGCCTTCCACTGAACTCAGAGAAACGAGGCCGCGTCAAACATGATTTCGTGCTAACCCCTTGGTTCGCGAAGCGCGAAGCCTTTTGAGATATGTGTGTGAGGGTCTTGCACTCACCTCTCAAGAAACAAAACGGTAGAGCAATAGTCTTCCCACTACCATCTACAGGGAAGAAGACGGAGGAAATGTCCCACGTTAAACGTGAAGGCGCAAGTTACTGTGCCATAGAGCCCTGCTTGGGAAAGAACTTGTGTCGAAAGCTTCTCCCAACTCAGATCTTGTTTCGGGAAGATAGAAGCGCTGTCGGTACTTTGTGTGGAAACACAAGGAAAATGCCACACGCTGAATTGTGAAGAGAAATGTGGGTCGAACGTGACCACCAACACACTCGTTGTCCCCTAGAGAGGTGTGTGTCTGGAAGTGGGAGGAAGCGTAACGGACGTGCTATACACTTAACTCCAAGAAACAACGCTGTGGAGGTGCGGTCCTTCGACTGCCCTTCCTCTTTGCTAAGGAACGAAGCGGCTTGAAGCCAAGTGTGAAAGGAAACGGAGGGCAAGGAAGGGTGATATACCTCACTCGCGGCACAACTTCTGATGGAGGGCTTTTCTCAACGAACACCATGTGTCACGAAGATAGAAGGGTTTGCGAAAGTATGTGACTTCGCCAAAGGAAAGGCATACACGAATCTCGGCGAACCACGTCTGTGCCGATCGCGACTTCGAGCTTCCATCTGGGTTCCCGAGGAATCCATAGTCACATAATGTCTGTGTGGTATCCTACTGCAGAAACACCACTGCAGAGAAACCGTGCGTCTACTATCACCTTCCCTGAAACTGGTAGACTTTTGCAATGGAAGTGGGAAATCGCAAGGAATGTGCCCCGTGCCTGTGCCACGGAAGTAACTAGTGTAAATGTCTGTCGCGATTCGAATCCTGTTCCGTGAGAAGCGTTTCCAAGAGTATGAGAGAGAGCAGATGGAAAAGGTCATGGTTTGAAGCGTGAGAAGGAGACCCGTCAGGAAAGCCATACACGTAAGTCGGGGAAGCACTTTTCGCGTGACATGGTGAAGGCATCTAGAATGTGCCCTGTGACGGTGCTCGAGAAACCACTTGTGAAGAAGGCTTCCCTCAACTGCCGCATCGTTTCCGTAGGAGGAAACTGTTTTCCGTAGTGGGTGTGAAGGCATAAGGGACGTAGACGAGACTTCGCTCTCCGCTTCGAAGGTGCCTGCCGTCGTTACACGAAGAAGGATGTGTATGGAAATGGATGACTGCGGAAGCATAAGGAAGATGGCATGCGTTTGTTTAACTCTAAGAACAAGTCTCGAGGGTTCCCGTCCTTCGACTACCATCTCTTCTCGTAAGGATGCGAAGCCGCTCCTTAAACCTCGTGTGAACGAAAAGAGATGGAACGCGCGATACCGCACAGTGAGGAACACGTTGTGCGGAGGGTTTCTCTCCATTACGTCCTGTGTCATGGAGGTGGATGGGTCTTGCAATGTACGTGGGCTAGCCTCAGTAGCAGTAGTAGCCTGACACTGAATTCTGAGAAACAAGGCCATGTCAAACAGGCTTTCGCGCTAACATCGTGGTGCTTGAAGAAAGAAGCCTTTGGAGACATGTGCGTTGCTATATAAGGTAGGCGTCTTACACTCACCTCTCACGAAACCAAACTGTAGGGAACTAGTCTTTCCACTACCGCCTCCGGGGAAGAAGTTGGAAGAACTTTCCGACGTTCAAAGTGAAGGCACAAATGCTGGGCCGTCTACCACTGTTTGAGAGAGGAGTTGTGTCTCAAGCTCCTGTCAACCCAGATCTTGCTTCGGGAAGGGAGAAGCGTTTTCAGGACTTCGTGTGAAAGCGTAAGGACAATGCCATAGGCTGAATGGTGAAGGAAAATGTGGGTCGAATGCGACCACCAACTAACAAGTTGTCCCCTAGGGAGGTGTGTGTCTGGAAATGGGAGGAAGCGTAAGGAACGAGCTGTACACTTAAGTCTAAGAGACAATGCTGTGGAGGAGCGGTCCTTCGACTCCCCGCCTCCTTTCCTAAGGATCGAAGCAGCTTGACGCCGAGTGTGAACGGAAGCAGAGGAAAAGCCTGCTATACCTTACTCGTGGAACCACTTTGTATGGAGGGCTTCTCTCAATGAACACCACGGCTCACGACGCTAGAAGGGTTTTCAAACGTACGTGAGTTCGCCAAAGGAAAGCCACAGACTACACTGTGCGAAACAAGTCTGTGTCAAACCGCGCCTTCGAGCTTCCATCTGGCTTCACGGGGAAAACCTAGTCACAACATGAACGTGTGGAACCCTAAACAGGCGGCGTGCACGTCGGTCTGAAGAAACACCACTGCAGAGAAACCGTGTTTCTACCAACCTCTTCCCTGAAAATGGTAGTCTATTCCAAGGTAAGTGTGACAGCGCAAGGCATGTGCCCCATGCCTGCGCCACGGAAATAAGGAGTGGAGATTGTCTCTCCCGGTTCAAACCTTGTTCCGTGAGAAATGTTTTCAAGAGTGCGAGAGAGAGCAGAGGGAAAAGGTCATGCCTTTAAGTCTGAGAAGGAAACCCTGGAAAGCCGTACGCCTACGTATGAGCGGCATTCTGGCGCGAACGTGTGAAGGCATAAAGAATGTGTCCTGGGACGGTGCTTGACAAACCCCTTGTGAAGAAGTCTTCCCTCAGCTATCATATGGTTTCAGGAAGATAAAAGTGTTTTCCGCCGTGGGCGTGAAGGCACGAGGGACGTGCCCTAGAGTGAGCTGTCCGTTTCGAATGTGCCGCCCGTCGTTCCACGAAGAAGGGTGAGTATGGAAATGTATGATGTGAGGAAGCATAGGGAAGATTGCCTACGGGTGTTTAACTCTAAGGACAAATCTAGAGGGTTGCCGTCCGTCGACGACCAGCTCTTTCCCTACGGATGGAAGCGCCGTGTTAAAGCTTAGGGCGAGAGAAAAGAGACGGAATGCGAGATACACCACAGTGGGGAACACGTTGTGTGGAGGGCTTCTCTCCACCAAAGTCTCGGGTCACGAATTTGGAAGGGCCTTCAAATGTACGTGAGCTAGCGTCAGCAGAGCCTTCCACTGAACTCAGAGAAACGAGGCCGCGTCAAACATGATTTCGTGCTAACCCCTTGGTTCGCGAAGCGCGAAGCCTTTTGAGATATGTGTGTGAGGGTCTTGCACTCACCTCTCAAGAAACAAAACGGTAGAGCAATAGTCTTCCCACTACCATCTACAGGGAAGAAGACGGAGGAAATGTCCCACGTTAAACGTGAAGGCGCAAGTTACTGTGCCATAGAGCCCTGCTTGGGAAAGAACTTGTGTCGAAAGCTTCTCCCAACTCAGATCTTGTTTCGGGAAGATAGAAGCGCTGTCGGTACTTTGTGTGGAAACACAAGGAAAATGCCACACGCTGAATTGTGAAGAGAAATGTGGGTCGAACGTGACCACCAACACACTCGTTGTCCCCTAGAGAGGTGTGTGTCTGGAAGTGGGAGGAAGCGTAACGGACGTGCTATACACTTAACTCCAAGAAACAACGCTGTGGAGGTGCGGTCCTTCGACTGCCCTTCCTCTTTGCTAAGGAACGAAGCGGCTTGAAGCCAAGTGTGAAAGGAAACGGAGGGCAAGGAAGGGTGATATACCTCACTCGCGGCACAACTTCTGATGGAGGGCTTTTCTCAACGAACACCATGTGTCACGAAGATAGAAGGGTTTGCGAAAGTATGTGACTTCGCCAAAGGAAAGGCATACACGAATCTCGGCGAACCACGTCTGTGCCGATCGCGACTTCGAGCTTCCATCTGGGTTCCCGAGGAATCCATAGTCACATAATGTCTGTGTGGTATCCTACTGCAGAAACACCACTGCAGAGAAACCGTGTTTCTACCAACCTCTTCCCTGAAAATGGTAGTCTATTCCAAGGTAAGTGTGACAGCGCAAGGCATGTGCCCCATGCCTGCGCCACGGAAATAAGGAGTGGAGATTGTCTCTCCCGGTTCAAACCTTGTTCCGTGAGAAATGTTTTCAAGAGTGCGAGAGAGAGCAGAGGGAAAAGGTCATGCCTTTAAGTCTGAGAAGGAAACCCTGGAAAGCCGTACGCCTACGTATGAGCGGCATTCTGGCGCGAACGTGTGAAGGCATAAAGAATGTGTCCTGGGACGGTGCTTGACAAACCCCTTGTGAAGAAGTCTTCCCTCAGCTATCATATGGTTTCAGGAAGATAAAAGTGTTTTCCGCCGTGGGCGTGAAGGCACGAGGGACGTGCCCTAGAGTGAGCTGTCCGTTTCGAATGTGCCGCCCGTCGTTCCACGAAGAAGGGTGAGTATGGAAATGTATGATGTGAGGAAGCATAGGGAAGATTGCCTACGGGTGTTTAACTCTAAGGACAAATCTAGAGGGTTGCCGTCCGTCGACGACCAGCTCTTTCCCTACGGATGGAAGCGCCGTGTTAAAGCTTAGGGCGAGAGAAAAGAGACGGAATGCGAGATACACCACAGTGGGGAACACGTTGTGTGGAGGGCTTCTCTCCACCAAAGTCTCGGGTCACGAATTTGGAAGGGCCTTCAAATGTACGTGAGCTAGCGTCAGCAGAGCCTTCCACTGAACTCAGAGAAACGAGGCCGCGTCAAACATGATTTCGTGCTAACCCCTTGGTTCGCGAAGCGCGAAGCCTTTTGAGATATGTGTGTGAGGGTCTTGCACTCACCTCTCAAGAAACAAAACGGTAGAGCAATAGTCTTCCCACTACCATCTACAGGGAAGAAGACGGAGGAAATGTCCCACGTTAAACGTGAAGGCGCAAGTTACTGTGCCATAGAGCCCTGCTTGGGAAAGAACTTGTGTCGAAAGCTTCTCCCAACTCAGATCTTGTTTCGGGAAGATAGAAGCGCTGTCGGTACTTTGTGTGGAAACACAAGGAAAATGCCACACGCTGAATTGTGAAGAGAAATGTGGGTCGAACGTGACCACCAACACACTCGTTGTCCCCTAGAGAGGTGTGTGTCTGGAAGTGGGAGGAAGCGTAACGGACGTGCTATACACTTAACTCCAAGAAACAACGCTGTGGAGGTGCGGTCCTTCGACTGCCCTTCCTCTTTGCTAAGGAACGAAGCGGCTTGAAGCCAAGTGTGAAAGGAAACGGAGGGCAAGGAAGGGTGATATACCTCACTCGCGGCACAACTTCTGATGGAGGGCTTTTCTCAACGAACACCATGTGTCACGAAGATAGAAGGGTTTGCGAAAGTATGTGACTTCGCCAAAGGAAAGGCATACACGAATCTCGGCGAACCACGTCTGTGCCGATCGCGACTTCGAGCTTCCATCTGGGTTCCCGAGGAATCCATAGTCACATAATGTCTGTGTGGTATCCTACTGCAGAAACACCACTGCAGAGAAACCGTGCGTCTACTATCACCTTCCCTGAAACTGGTAGACTTTTGCAATGGAAGTGGGAAATCGCAAGGAATGTGCCCCGTGCCTGTGCCACGGAAGTAACTAGTGTAAATGTCTGTCGCGATTCGAATCCTGTTCCGTGAGAAGCGTTTCCAAGAGTATGAGAGAGAGCAGATGGAAAAGGTCATGGTTTGAAGCGTGAGAAGGAGACCCGTCAGGAAAGCCATACACGTAAGTCGGGGAAGCACTTTTCGCGTGACATGGTGAAGGCATCTAGAATGTGCCCTGTGACGGTGCTCGAGAAACCACTTGTGAAGAAGGCTTCCCTCAACTGCCGCATCGTTTCCGTAGGAGGAAACTGTTTTCCGTAGTGGGTGTGAAGGCATAAGGGACGTAGACGAGACTTCGCTCTCCGCTTCGAAGGTGCCTGCCGTCGTTACACGAAGAAGGATGTGTATGGAAATGGATGACTGCGGAAGCATAAGGAAGATGGCATGCGTTTGTTTAACTCTAAGAACAAGTCTCGAGGGTTCCCGTCCTTCGACTACCATCTCTTCTCGTAAGGATGCGAAGCCGCTCCTTAAACCTCGTGTGAACGAAAAGAGATGGAACGCGCGATACCGCACAGTGAGGAACACGTTGTGCGGAGGGTTTCTCTCCATTACGTCCTGTGTCATGGAGGTGGATGGGTCTTGCAATGTACGTGGGCTAGCCTCAGTAGCAGTAGTAGCCTGACACTGAATTCTGAGAAACAAGGCCATGTCAAACAGGCTTTCGCCCTAACATCGTGGTGCTTGAAGAAAGAAGCCTTTGGAGACATGTGCGTTGCTATATAAGGTAGGCGTCTTACACTCACCTCTCACGAAACCAAACTGTAGGGAACTAGTCTTTCCACTACCGCCTCCGGGGAAGAAGTTGGAAGAACTTTCCGACGTTCAAAGTGAAGGCACAAATGCTGGGCCGTCTACCACTGTTTGAGAGAGGAGTTGTGTCTCAAGCTCCTGTCAACCCAGATCTTGCTTCGGGAAGGGAGAAGCGTTTTCAGGACTTCGTGTGAAAGCGTAAGGACAATGCCATAGGCTGAATGGTGAAGGAAAATGTGGGTCGAATGCGACCACCAACTAACAAGTTGTCCCCTAGGGAGGTGTGTGTCTGGAAATGGGAGGAAGCGTAAGGAACGAGCTGTACACTTAAGTCTAAGAGACAATGCTGTGGAGGAGCGGTCCTTCGACTCCCCGCCTCCTTTCCTAAGGATCGAAGCAGCTTGACGCCGAGTGTGAACGGAAGCAGAGGAAAAGCCTGCTATACCTTACTCGTGGAACCACTTTGTATGGAGGGCTTCTCTCAATGAACACCACGGCTCACGACGCTAGAAGGGTTTTCAAACGTACGTGAGTTCGCCAAAGGAAAGCCACAGACTACACTGTGCGAAACAAGTCTGTGTCAAACCGCGCCTTCGAGCTTCCATCTGGCTTCACGGGGAAAACCTAGTCACAACATGAACGTGTGGAACCCTAAACAGGCGGCGTGCACGTCGGTCTGAAGAAACACCACTGCAGAGAAACCGTGTTTCTACCAACCTCTTCCCTGAAAATGGTAGTCTATTCCAAGGTAAGTGTGACAGCGCAAGGCATGTGCCCCATGCCTGCGCCACGGAAATAAGGAGTGGAGATTGTCTCTCCCGGTTCAAACCTTGTTCCGTGAGAAATGTTTTCAAGAGTGCGAGAGAGAGCAGAGGGAAAAGGTCATGCCTTTAAGTCTGAGAAGGAAACCCTGGAAAGCCGTACGCCTACGTATGAGCGGCATTCTGGCGCGAACGTGTGAAGGCATAAAGAATGTGTCCTGGGACGGTGCTTGACAAACCCCTTGTGAAGAAGTCTTCCCTCAGCTATCATATGGTTTCAGGAAGATAAAAGTGTTTTCCGCCGTGGGCGTGAAGGCACGAGGGACGTGCCCTAGAGTGAGCTGTCCGTTTCGAATGTGCCGCCCGTCGTTCCACGAAGAAGGGTGAGTATGGAAATGTATGATGTGAGGAAGCATAGGGAAGATTGCCTACGGGTGTTTAACTCTAAGGACAAATCTAGAGGGTTGCCGTCCGTCGACGACCAGCTCTTTCCCTACGGATGGAAGCGCCGTGTTAAAGCTTAGGGCGAGAGAAAAGAGACGGAATGCGAGATACACCACAGTGGGGAACACGTTGTGTGGAGGGCTTCTCTCCACCAAAGTCTCGGGTCACGAATTTGGAAGGGCCTTCAAATGTACGTGAGCTAGCGTCAGCAGAGCCTTCCACTGAACTCAGAGAAACGAGGCCGCGTCAAACATGATTTCGTGCTAACCCCTTGGTTCGCGAAGCGCGAAGCCTTTTGAGATATGTGTGTGAGGGTCTTGCACTCACCTCTCAAGAAACAAAACGGTAGAGCAATAGTCTTCCCACTACCATCTACAGGGAAGAAGACGGAGGAAATGTCCCACGTTAAACGTGAAGGCGCAAGTTACTGTGCCATAGAGCCCTGCTTGGGAAAGAACTTGTGTCGAAAGCTTCTCCCAACTCAGATCTTGTTTCGGGAAGATAGAAGCGCTGTCGGTACTTTGTGTGGAAACACAAGGAAAATGCCACACGCTGAATTGTGAAGAGAAATGTGGGTCGAACGTGACCACCAACACACTCGTTGTCCCCTAGAGAGGTGTGTGTCTGGAAGTGGGAGGAAGCGTAACGGACGTGCTATACACTTAACTCCAAGAAACAACGCTGTGGAGGTGCGGTCCTTCGACTGCCCTTCCTCTTTGCTAAGGAACGAAGCGGCTTGAAGCCAAGTGTGAAAGGAAACGGAGGGCAAGGAAGGGTGATATACCTCACTCGCGGCACAACTTCTGATGGAGGGCTTTTCTCAACGAACAGCATGTGTCACGAAGATAGAAGGGTTTGCGAAAGTATGTGACTTCGCCAAAGGAAAGGCATACACGAATCTCGGCGAACCACGTCTGTGCCGATCGCGACTTCGAGCTTCCATCTGGGTTCCCGAGGAATCCATAGTCACATAATGTCTGTGTGGTATCCTACTGCAGAAACACCACTGCAGAGAAACCGTGCGTCTACTATCACCTTCCCTGAAACTGGTAGACTTTTGCAATGGAAGTGGGAAATCGCAAGGAATGTGCCCCGTGCCTGTGCCACGGAAGTAACTAGTGTAAATGTCTGTCGCGATTCGAATCCTGTTCCGTGAGAAGCGTTTCCAAGAGTATGAGAGAGAGCAGATGGAAAAGGTCATGGTTTGAAGCGTGAGAAGGAGACCCGTCAGGAAAGCCATACACGTAAGTCGGGGAAGCACTTTTCGCGTGACATGGTGAAGGCATCTAGAATGTGCCCTGTGACGGTGCTCGAGAAACCACTTGTGAAGAAGGCTTCCCTCAACTGCCGCATCGTTTCCGTAGGAGGAAACTGTTTTCCGTAGTGGGTGTGAAGGCATAAGGGACGTAGACGAGACTTCGCTCTCCGCTTCGAAGGTGCCTGCCGTCGTTACACGAAGAAGGATGTGTATGGAAATGGATGACTGCGGAAGCATAAGGAAGATGGCATGCGTTTGTTTAACTCTAAGAACAAGTCTCGAGGGTTCCCGTCCTTCGACTACCATCTCTTCTCGTAAGGATGCGAAGCCGCTCCTTAAACCTCGTGTGAACGAAAAGAGATGGAACGCGCGATACCGCACAGTGAGGAACACGTTGTGCGGAGGGTTTCTCTCCATTACGTCCTGTGTCATGGAGGTGGATGGGTCTTGCAATGTACGTGGGCTAGCCTCAGTAGCAGTAGTAGCCTGACACTGAATTCTGAGAAACAAGGCCATGTCAAACAGGCTTTCGCGCTAACATCGTGGTGCTTGAAGAAAGAAGCCTTTGGAGACATGTGCGTTGCTATATAAGGTAGGCGTCTTACACTCACCTCTCACGAAACCAAACTGTAGGGAACTAGTCTTTCCACTACCGCCTCCGGGGAAGAAGTTGGAAGAACTTTCCGACGTTCAAAGTGAAGGCACAAATGCTGGGCCGTCTACCACTGTTTGAGAGAGGAGTTGTGTCTCAAGCTCCTGTCAACCCAGATCTTGCTTCGGGAAGGGAGAAGCGTTTTCAGGACTTCGTGTGAAAGCGTAAGGACAATGCCATAGGCTGAATGGTGAAGGAAAATGTGGGTCGAATGCGACCACCAACTAACAAGTTGTCCCCTAGGGAGGTGTGTGTCTGGAAATGGGAGGAAGCGTAAGGAACGAGCTGTACACTTAAGTCTAAGAGACAATGCTGTGGAGGAGCGGTCCTTCGACTCCCCGCCTCCTTTCCTAAGGATCGAAGCAGCTTGACGCCGAGTGTGAACGGAAGCAGAGGAAAAGCCTGCTATACCTTACTCGTGGAACCACTTTGTATGGAGGGCTTCTCTCAATGAACACCACGGCTCACGACGCTAGAAGGGTTTTCAAACGTACGTGAGTTCGCCAAAGGAAAGCCACAGACTACACTGTGCGAAACAAGTCTGTGTCAAACCGCGCCTTCGAGCTTCCATCTGGCTTCACGGGGAAAACCTAGTCACAACATGAACGTGTGGAACCCTAAACAGGCGGCGTGCACGTCGGTCTGAAGAAACACCACTGCAGAGAAACCGTGTTTCTACCAACCTCTTCCCTGAAAATGGTAGTCTATTCCAAGGTAAGTGTGACAGCGCAAGGCATGTGCCCCATGCCTGCGCCACGGAAATAAGGAGTGGAGATTGTCTCTCCCGGTTCAAACCTTGTTCCGTGAGAAATGTTTTCAAGAGTGCGAGAGAGAGCAGAGGGAAAAGGTCATGCCTTTAAGTCTGAGAAGGAAACCCTGGAAAGCCGTACGCCTACGTATGAGCGGCATTCTGGCGCGAACGTGTGAAGGCATAAAGAATGTGTCCTGGGACGGTGCTTGACAAACCCCTTGTGAAGAAGTCTTCCCTCAGCTATCATATGGTTTCAGGAAGATAAAAGTGTTTTCCGCCGTGGGCGTGAAGGCACGAGGGACGTGCCCTAGAGTGAGCTGTCCGTTTCGAATGTGCCGCCCGTCGTTCCACGAAGAAGGGTGAGTATGGAAATGTATGATGTGAGGAAGCATAGGGAAGATTGCCTACGGGTGTTTAACTCTAAGGACAAATCTAGAGGGTTGCCGTCCGTCGACGACCAGCTCTTTCCCTACGGATGGAAGCGCCGTGTTAAAGCTTAGGGCGAGAGAAAAGAGACGGAATGCGAGATACACCACAGTGGGGAACACGTTGTGTGGAGGGCTTCTCTCCACCAAAGTCTCGGGTCACGAATTTGGAAGGGCCTTCAAATGTACGTGAGCTAGCGTCAGCAGAGCCTTCCACTGAACTCAGAGAAACGAGGCCGCGTCAAACATGATTTCGTGCTAACCCCTTGGTTCGCGAAGCGCGAAGCCTTTTGAGATATGTGTGTGAGGGTCTTGCACTCACCTCTCAAGAAACAAAACGGTAGAGCAATAGTCTTCCCACTACCATCTACAGGGAAGAAGACGGAGGAAATGTCCCACGTTAAACGTGAAGGCGCAAGTTACTGTGCCATAGAGCCCTGCTTGGGAAAGAACTTGTGTCGAAAGCTTCTCCCAACTCAGATCTTGTTTCGGGAAGATAGAAGCGCTGTCGGTACTTTGTGTGGAAACACAAGGAAAATGCCACACGCTGAATTGTGAAGAGAAATGTGGGTCGAACGTGACCACCAACACACTCGTTGTCCCCTAGAGAGGTGTGTGTCTGGAAGTGGGAGGAAGCGTAACGGACGTGCTATACACTTAACTCCAAGAAACAACGCTGTGGAGGTGCGGTCCTTCGACTGCCCTTCCTCTTTGCTAAGGAACGAAGCGGCTTGAAGCCAAGTGTGAAAGGAAACGGAGGGCAAGGAAGGGTGATATACCTCACTCGCGGCACAACTTCTGATGGAGGGCTTTTCTCAACGAACAGCATGTGTCACGAAGATAGAAGGGTTTGCGAAAGTATGTGACTTCGCCAAAGGAAAGGCATACACGAATCTCGGCGAACCACGTCTGTGCCGATCGCGACTTCGAGCTTCCATCTGGGTTCCCGAGGAATCCATAGTCACATAATGTCTGTGTGGTATCCTACTGCAGAAACACCACTGCAGAGAAACCGTGCGTCTACTATCACCTTCCCTGAAACTGGTAGACTTTTGCAATGGAAGTGGGAAATCGCAAGGAATGTGCCCCGTGCCTGTGCCACGGAAGTAACTAGTGTAAATGTCTGTCGCGATTCGAATCCTGTTCCGTGAGAAGCGTTTCCAAGAGTATGAGAGAGAGCAGATGGAAAAGGTCATGGTTTGAAGCGTGAGAAGGAGACCCGTCAGGAAAGCCATACACGTAAGTCGGGGAAGCACTTTTCGCGTGACATGGTGAAGGCATCTAGAATGTGCCCTGTGACGGTGCTCGAGAAACCACTTGTGAAGAAGGCTTCCCTCAACTGCCGCATCGTTTCCGTAGGAGGAAACTGTTTTCCGTAGTGGGTGTGAAGGCATAAGGGACGTAGACGAGACTTCGCTCTCCGCTTCGAAGGTGCCTGCCGTCGTTACACGAAGAAGGATGTGTATGGAAATGGATGACTGCGGAAGCATAAGGAAGATGGCATGCGTTTGTTTAACTCTAAGAACAAGTCTCGAGGGTTCCCGTCCTTCGACTACCATCTCTTCTCGTAAGGATGCGAAGCCGCTCCTTAAACCTCGTGTGAACGAAAAGAGATGGAACGCGCGATACCGCACAGTGAGGAACACGTTGTGCGGAGGGTTTCTCTCCATTACGTCCTGTGTCATGGAGGTGGATGGGTCTTGCAATGTACGTGGGCTAGCCTCAGTAGCAGTAGTAGCCTGACACTGAATTCTGAGAAACAAGGCCATGTCAAACAGGCTTTCGCGCTAACATCGTGGTGCTTGAAGAAAGAAGCCTTTGGAGACATGTGCGTTGCTATATAAGGTAGGCGTCTTACACTCACCTCTCACGAAACCAAACTGTAGGGAACTAGTCTTTCCACTACCGCCTCCGGGGAAGAAGTTGGAAGAACTTTCCGACGTTCAAAGTGAAGGCACAAATGCTGGGCCGTCTACCACTGTTTGAGAGAGGAGTTGTGTCTCAAGCTCCTGTCAACCCAGATCTTGCTTCGGGAAGGGAGAAGCGTTTTCAGGACTTCGTGTGAAAGCGTAAGGACAATGCCATAGGCTGAATGGTGAAGGAAAATGTGGGTCGAATGCGACCACCAACTAACAAGTTGTCCCCTAGGGAGGTGTGTGTCTGGAAATGGGAGGAAGCGTAAGGAACGAGCTGTACACTTAAGTCTAAGAGACAATGCTGTGGAGGAGCGGTCCTTCGACTCCCCGCCTCCTTTCCTAAGGATCGAAGCAGCTTGACGCCGAGTGTGAACGGAAGCAGAGGAAAAGCCTGCTATACCTTACTCGTGGAACCACTTTGTATGGAGGGCTTCTCTCAATGAACACCACGGCTCACGACGCTAGAAGGGTTTTCAAACGTACGTGAGTTCGCCAAAGGAAAGCCACAGACTACACTGTGCGAAACAAGTCTGTGTCAAACCGCGCCTTCGAGCTTCCATCTGGCTTCACGGGGAAAACCTAGTCACAACATGAACGTGTGGAACCCTAAACAGGCGGCGTGCACGTCGGTCTGAAGAAACACCACTGCAGAGAAACCGTGTTTCTACCAACCTCTTCCCTGAAAATGGTAGTCTATTCCAAGGTAAGTGTGACAGCGCAAGGCATGTGCCCCATGCCTGCGCCACGGAAATAAGGAGTGGAGATTGTCTCTCCCGGTTCAAACCTTGTTCCGTGAGAAATGTTTTCAAGAGTGCGAGAGAGAGCAGAGGGAAAAGGTCATGCCTTTAAGTCTGAGAAGGAAACCCTGGAAAGCCGTACGCCTACGTATGAGCGGCATTCTGGCGCGAACGTGTGAAGGCATAAAGAATGTGTCCTGGGACGGTGCTTGACAAACCCCTTGTGAAGAAGTCTTCCCTCAGCTATCATATGGTTTCAGGAAGATAAAAGTGTTTTCCGCCGTGGGCGTGAAGGCACGAGGGACGTGCCCTAGAGTGAGCTGTCCGTTTCGAATGTGCCGCCCGTCGTTCCACGAAGAAGGGTGAGTATGGAAATGTATGATGTGAGGAAGCATAGGGAAGATTGCCTACGGGTGTTTAACTCTAAGGACAAATCTAGAGGGTTGCCGTCCGTCGACGACCAGCTCTTTCCCTACGGATGGAAGCGCCGTGTTAAAGCTTAGGGCGAGAGAAAAGAGACGGAATGCGAGATACACCACAGTGGGGAACACGTTGTGTGGAGGGCTTCTCTCCACCAAAGTCTCGGGTCACGAATTTGGAAGGGCCTTCAAATGTACGTGAGCTAGCGTCAGCAGAGCCTTCCACTGAACTCAGAGAAACGAGGCCGCGTCAAACATGATTTCGTGCTAACCCCTTGGTTCGCGAAGCGCGAAGCCTTTTGAGATATGTGTGTGAGGGTCTTGCACTCACCTCTCAAGAAACAAAACGGTAGAGCAATAGTCTTCCCACTACCATCTACAGGGAAGAAGACGGAGGAAATGTCCCACGTTAAACGTGAAGGCGCAAGTTACTGTGCCATAGAGCCCTGCTTGGGAAAGAACTTGTGTCGAAAGCTTCTCCCAACTCAGATCTTGTTTCGGGAAGATAGAAGCGCTGTCGGTACTTTGTGTGGAAACACAAGGAAAATGCCACACGCTGAATTGTGAAGAGAAATGTGGGTCGAACGTGACCACCAACACACTCGTTGTCCCCTAGAGAGGTGTGTGTCTGGAAGTGGGAGGAAGCGTAACGGACGTGCTATACACTTAACTCCAAGAAACAACGCTGTGGAGGTGCGGTCCTTCGACTGCCCTTCCTCTTTGCTAAGGAACGAAGCGGCTTGAAGCCAAGTGTGAAAGGAAACGGAGGGCAAGGAAGGGTGATATACCTCACTCGCGGCACAACTTCTGATGGAGGGCTTTTCTCAACGAACAGCATGTGTCACGAAGATAGAAGGGTTTGCGAAAGTATGTGACTTCGCCAAAGGAAAGGCATACACGAATCTCGGCGAACCACGTCTGTGCCGATCGCGACTTCGAGCTTCCATCTGGGTTCCCGAGGAATCCATAGTCACATAATGTCTGTGTGGTATCCTACTGCAGAAACACCACTGCAGAGAAACCGTGCGTCTACTATCACCTTCCCTGAAACTGGTAGACTTTTGCAATGGAAGTGGGAAATCGCAAGGAATGTGCCCCGTGCCTGTGCCACGGAAGTAACTAGTGTAAATGTCTGTCGCGATTCGAATCCTGTTCCGTGAGAAGCGTTTCCAAGAGTATGAGAGAGAGCAGATGGAAAAGGTCATGGTTTGAAGCGTGAGAAGGAGACCCGTCAGGAAAGCCATACACGTAAGTCGGGGAAGCACTTTTCGCGTGACATGGTGAAGGCATCTAGAATGTGCCCTGTGACGGTGCTCGAGAAACCACTTGTGAAGAAGGCTTCCCTCAACTGCCGCATCGTTTCCGTAGGAGGAAACTGTTTTCCGTAGTGGGTGTGAAGGCATAAGGGACGTAGACGAGACTTCGCTCTCCGCTTCGAAGGTGCCTGCCGTCGTTACACGAAGAAGGATGTGTATGGAAATGGATGACTGCGGAAGCATAAGGAAGATGGCATGCGTTTGTTTAACTCTAAGAACAAGTCTCGAGGGTTCCCGTCCTTCGACTACCATCTCTTCTCGTAAGGATGCGAAGCCGCTCCTTAAACCTCGTGTGAACGAAAAGAGATGGAACGCGCGATACCGCACAGTGAGGAACACGTTGTGCGGAGGGTTTCTCTCCATTACGTCCTGTGTCATGGAGGTGGATGGGTCTTGCAATGTACGTGGGCTAGCCTCAGTAGCAGTAGTAGCCTGACACTGAATTCTGAGAAACAAGGCCATGTCAAACAGGCTTTCGCGCTAACATCGTGGTGCTTGAAGAAAGAAGCCTTTGGAGACATGTGCGTTGCTATATAAGGTAGGCGTCTTACACTCACCTCTCACGAAACCAAACTGTAGGGAACTAGTCTTTCCACTACCGCCTCCGGGGAAGAAGTTGGAAGAACTTTCCGACGTTCAAAGTGAAGGCACAAATGCTGGGCCGTCTACCACTGTTTGAGAGAGGAGTTGTGTCTCAAGCTCCTGTCAACCCAGATCTTGCTT
Source organism: Eumetopias jubatus (assembly GCF_037043125.1). Classification (NCBI taxonomy): domain Eukaryota; kingdom Metazoa; phylum Chordata; class Mammalia; order Carnivora; family Otariidae; genus Eumetopias; species Eumetopias jubatus. The sequence goes on along the minus strand of NW_028275070.1, from coordinate 15,667 downwards.
CGGGAAGGGAGAAGCGTTTTCAGGACTTCGTGTGAAAGCGTAAGGACAATGCCATAGGCTGAATGGTGAAGGAAAATGTGGGTCGAATGCGACCACCAACTAACAAGTTGTCCCCTAGGGAGGTGTGTGTCTGGAAATGGGAGGAAGCGTAAGGAACGAGCTGTACACTTAAGTCTAAGAGACAATGCTGTGGAGGAGCGGTCCTTCGACTCCCCGCCTCCTTTCCTAAGGATCGAAGCAGCTTGACGCCGAGTGTGAACGGAAGCAGAGGAAAAGCCTGCTATACCTTACTCGTGGAACCACTTTGTATGGAGGGCTTCTCTCAATGAACACCACGGCTCACGACGCTAGAAGGGTTTTCAAACGTACGTGAGTTCGCCAAAGGAAAGCCACAGACTACACTGTGCGAAACAAGTCTGTGTCAAACCGCGCCTTCGAGCTTCCATCTGGCTTCACGGGGAAAACCTAGTCACAACATGAACGTGTGGAACCCTAAACAGGCGGCGTGCACGTCGGTCTGAAGAAACACCACTGCAGAGAAACCGTGTTTCTACCAACCTCTTCCCTGAAAATGGTAGTCTATTCCAAGGTAAGTGTGACAGCGCAAGGCATGTGCCCCATGCCTGCGCCACGGAAATAAGGAGTGGAGATTGTCTCTCCCGGTTCAAACCTTGTTCCGTGAGAAATGTTTTCAAGAGTGCGAGAGAGAGCAGAGGGAAAAGGTCATGCCTTTAAGTCTGAGAAGGAAACCCTGGAAAGCCGTACGCCTACGTATGAGCGGCATTCTGGCGCGAACGTGTGAAGGCATAAAGAATGTGTCCTGGGACGGTGCTTGACAAACCCCTTGTGAAGAAGTCTTCCCTCAGCTATCATATGGTTTCAGGAAGATAAAAGTGTTTTCCGCCGTGGGCGTGAAGGCACGAGGGACGTGCCCTAGAGTGAGCTGTCCGTTTCGAATGTGCCGCCCGTCGTTCCACGAAGAAGGGTGAGTATGGAAATGTATGATGTGAGGAAGCATAGGGAAGATTGCCTACGGGTGTTTAACTCTAAGGACAAATCTAGAGGGTTGCCGTCCGTCGACGACCAGCTCTTTCCCTACGGATGGAAGCGCCGTGTTAAAGCTTAGGGCGAGAGAAAAGAGACGGAATGCGAGATACACCACAGTGGGGAACACGTTGTGTGGAGGGCTTCTCTCCACCAAAGTCTCGGGTCACGAATTTGGAAGGGCCTTCAAATGTACGTGAGCTAGCGTCAGCAGAGCCTTCCACTGAACTCAGAGAAACGAGGCCGCGTCAAACATGATTTCGTGCTAACCCCTTGGTTCGCGAAGCGCGAAGCCTTTTGAGATATGTGTGTGAGGGTCTTGCACTCACCTCTCAAGAAACAAAACGGTAGAGCAATAGTCTTCCCACTACCATCTACAGGGAAGAAGACGGAGGAAATGTCCCACGTTAAACGTGAAGGCGCAAGTTACTGTGCCATAGAGCCCTGCTTGGGAAAGAACTTGTGTCGAAAGCTTCTCCCAACTCAGATCTTGTTTCGGGAAGATAGAAGCGCTGTCGGTACTTTGTGTGGAAACACAAGGAAAATGCCACACGCTGAATTGTGAAGAGAAATGTGGGTCGAACGTGACCACCAACACACTCGTTGTCCCCTAGAGAGGTGTGTGTCTGGAAGTGGGAGGAAGCGTAACGGACGTGCTATACACTTAACTCCAAGAAACAACGCTGTGGAGGTGCGGTCCTTCGACTGCCCTTCCTCTTTGCTAAGGAACGAAGCGGCTTGAAGCCAAGTGTGAAAGGAAACGGAGGGCAAGGAAGGGTGATATACCTCACTCGCGGCACAACTTCTGATGGAGGGCTTTTCTCAACGAACAGCATGTGTCACGAAGATAGAAGGGTTTGCGAAAGTATGTGACTTCGCCAAAGGAAAGGCATACACGAATCTCGGCGAACCACGTCTGTGCCGATCGCGACTTCGAGCTTCCATCTGGGTTCCCGAGGAATCCATAGTCACATAATGTCTGTGTGGTATCCTACTGCAGAAACACCACTGCAGAGAAACCGTGCGTCTACTATCACCTTCCCTGAAACTGGTAGACTTTTGCAATGGAAGTGGGAAATCGCAAGGAATGTGCCCCGTGCCTGTGCCACGGAAGTAACTAGTGTAAATGTCTGTCGCGATTCGAATCCTGTTCCGTGAGAAGCGTTTCCAAGAGTATGAGAGAGAGCAGATGGAAAAGGTCATGGTTTGAAGCGTGAGAAGGAGACCCGTCAGGAAAGCCATACACGTAAGTCGGGGAAGCACTTTTCGCGTGACATGGTGAAGGCATCTAGAATGTGCCCTGTGACGGTGCTCGAGAAACCACTTGTGAAGAAGGCTTCCCTCAACTGCCGTATCGTTTCCGTAGGAGGAAACTGTTTTCCGTAGTGGGTGTGAAGGCATAAGGGACGTAGACGAGACTTCGCTCTCCGCTTCGAAGGTGCCTGCCGTCGTTACACGAAGAAGGATGTGTATGGAAATGGATGACTGCGGAAGCATAAGGAAGATGGCATGCGTTTGTTTAACTCTAAGAACAAGTCTCGAGGGTTCCCGTCCTTCGACTACCATCTCTTCTCGTAAGGATGCGAAGCCGCTCCTTAAACCTCGTGTGAACGAAAAGAGATGGAACGCGCGATACCGCACAGTGAGGAACACGTTGTGCGGAGGGTTTCTCTCCATTACGTCCTGTGTCATGGAGGTGGATGGGTCTTGCAATGTACGTGGGCTAGCCTCAGTAGCAGTAGTAGCCTGACACTGAATTCTGAGAAACAAGGCCATGTCAAACAGGCTTTCGCGCTAACATCGTGGTGCTTGAAGAAAGAAGCCTTTGGAGACATGTGCGTTGCTATATAAGGTAGGCGTCTTACACTCACCTCTCACGAAACCAAACTGTAGGGAACTAGTCTTTCCACTACCGCCTCCGGGGAAGAAGTTGGAAGAACTTTCCGACGTTCAAAGTGAAGGCACAAATGCTGGGCCGTCTACCACTGTTTGAGAGAGGAGTTGTGTCTCAAGCTCCTGTCAACCCAGATCTTGCTTCGGGAAGGGAGAAGCGTTTTCAGGACTTCGTGTGAAAGCGTAAGGACAATGCCATAGGCTGAATGGTGAAGGAAAATGTGGGTCGAATGCGACCACCAACTAACAAGTTGTCCCCTAGGGAGGTGTGTGTCTGGAAATGGGAGGAAGCGTAAGGAACGAGCTGTACACTTAAGTCTAAGAGACAATGCTGTGGAGGAGCGGTCCTTCGACTCCCCGCCTCCTTTCCTAAGGATCGAAGCAGCTTGACGCCGAGTGTGAACGGAAGCAGAGGAAAAGCCTGCTATACCTTACTCGTGGAACCACTTTGTATGGAGGGCTTCTCTCAATGAACACCACGGCTCACGACGCTAGAAGGGTTTTCAAACGTACGTGAGTTCGCCAAAGGAAAGCCACAGACTACACTGTGCGAAACAAGTCTGTGTCAAACCGCGCCTTCGAGCTTCCATCTGGCTTCACGGGGAAAACCTAGTCACAACATGAACGTGTGGAACCCTAAACAGGCGGCGTGCACGTCGGTCTGAAGAAACACCACTGCAGAGAAACCGTGTTTCTACCAACCTCTTCCCTGAAAATGGTAGTCTATTCCAAGGTAAGTGTGACAGCGCAAGGCATGTGCCCCATGCCTGCGCCACGGAAATAAGGAGTGGAGATTGTCTCTCCCGGTTCAAACCTTGTTCCGTGAGAAATGTTTTCAAGAGTGCGAGAGAGAGCAGAGGGAAAAGGTCATGCCTTTAAGTCTGAGAAGGAAACCCTGGAAAGCCGTACGCCTACGTATGAGCGGCATTCTGGCGCGAACGTGTGAAGGCATAAAGAATGTGTCCTGGGACGGTGCTTGACAAACCCCTTGTGAAGAAGTCTTCCCTCAGCTATCATATGGTTTCAGGAAGATAAAAGTGTTTTCCGCCGTGGGCGTGAAGGCACGAGGGACGTGCCCTAGAGTGAGCTGTCCGTTTCGAATGTGCCGCCCGTCGTTCCACGAAGAAGGGTGAGTATGGAAATGTATGATGTGAGGAAGCATAGGGAAGATTGCCTACGGGTGTTTAACTCTAAGGACAAATCTAGAGGGTTGCCGTCCGTCGACGACCAGCTCTTTCCCTACGGATGGAAGCGCCGTGTTAAAGCTTAGGGCGAGAGAAAAGAGACGGAATGCGAGATACACCACAGTGGGGAACACGTTGTGTGGAGGGCTTCTCTCCACCAAAGTCTCGGGTCACGAATTTGGAAGGGCCTTCAAATGTACGTGAGCTAGCGTCAGCAGAGCCTTCCACTGAACTCAGAGAAACGAGGCCGCGTCAAACATGATTTCGTGCTAACCCCTTGGTTCGCGAAGCGCGAAGCCTTTTGAGATATGTGTGTGAGGGTCTTGCACTCACCTCTCAAGAAACAAAACGGTAGAGCAATAGTCTTCCCACTACCATCTACAGGGAAGAAGACGGAGGAAATGTCCCACGTTAAACGTGAAGGCGCAAGTTACTGTGCCATAGAGCCCTGCTTGGGAAAGAACTTGTGTCGAAAGCTTCTCCCAACTCAGATCTTGTTTCGGGAAGATAGAAGCGCTGTCGGTACTTTGTGTGGAAACACAAGGAAAATGCCACACGCTGAATTGTGAAGAGAAATGTGGGTCGAACGTGACCACCAACACACTCGTTGTCCCCTAGAGAGGTGTGTGTCTGGAAGTGGGAGGAAGCGTAACGGACGTGCTATACACTTAACTCCAAGAAACAACGCTGTGGAGGTGCGGTCCTTCGACTGCCCTTCCTCTTTGCTAAGGAACGAAGCGGCTTGAAGCCAAGTGTGAAAGGAAACGGAGGGCAAGGAAGGGTGATATACCTCACTCGCGGCACAACTTCTGATGGAGGGCTTTTCTCAACGAACAGCATGTGTCACGAAGATAGAAGGGTTTGCGAAAGTATGTGACTTCGCCAAAGGAAAGGCATACACGAATCTCGGCGAACCACGTCTGTGCCGATCGCGACTTCGAGCTTACATCTGGGTTCCCGAGGAATCCATAGTCACATAATGTCTGTGTGGTATCCTACTGCAGAAACACCACTGCAGAGAAACCGTGCGTCTACTATCACCTTCCCTGAAACTGGTAGACTTTTGCAATGGAAGTGGGAAATCGCAAGGAATGTGCCCCGTGCCTGTGCCACGGAAGTAACTAGTGTAAATGTCTGTCGCGATTCGAATCCTGTTCCGTGAGAAGCGTTTCCAAGAGTATGAGAGAGAGCAGATGGAAAAGGTCATGGTTTGAAGCGTGAGAAGGAGACCCGTCAGGAAAGCCATACACGTAAGTCGGGGAAGCACTTTTCGCGTGACATGGTGAAGGCATCTAGAATGTGCCCTGTGACGGTGCTCGAGAAACCACTTGTGAAGAAGGCTTCCCTCAACTGCCGTATCGTTTCCGTAGGAGGAAACTGTTTTCCGTAGTGGGTGTGAAGGCATAAGGGACGTAGACGAGACTTCGCTCTCCGCTTCGAAGGTGCCTGCCGTCGTTACACGAAGAAGGATGTGTATGGAAATGGATGACTGCGGAAGCATAAGGAAGATGGCATGCGTTTGTTTAACTCTAAGAACAAGTCTCGAGGGTTCCCGTCCTTCGACTACCATCTCTTCTCGTAAGGATGCGAAGCCGCTCCTTAAACCTCGTGTGAACGAAAAGAGATGGAACGCGCGATACCGCACAGTGAGGAACACGTTGTGCGGAGGGTTTCTCTCCATTACGTCCTGTGTCATGGAGGTGGATGGGTCTTGCAATGTACGTGGGCTAGCCTCAGTAGCAGTAGTAGCCTGACACTGAATTCTGAGAAACAAGGCCATGTCAAACAGGCTTTCGCGCTAACATCGTGGTGCTTGAAGAAAGAAGCCTTTGGAGACATGTGCGTTGCTATATAAGGTAGGCGTCTTACACTCACCTCTCACGAAACCAAACTGTAGGGAACTAGTCTTTCCACTACCGCCTCCGGGGAAGAAGTTGGAAGAACTTTCCGACGTTCAAAGTGAAGGCACAAATGCTGGGCCGTCTACCACTGTTTGAGAGAGGAGTTGTGTCTCAAGCTCCTGTCAACCCAGATCTTGCTTCGGGAAGGGAGAAGCGTTTTCAGGACTTCGTGTGAAAGCGTAAGGACAATGCCATAGGCTGAATGGTGAAGGAAAATGTGGGTCGAATGCGACCACCAACTAACAAGTTGTCCCCTAGGGAGGTGTGTGTCTGGAAATGGGAGGAAGCGTAAGGAACGAGCTGTACACTTAAGTCTAAGAGACAATGCTGTGGAGGAGCGGTCCTTCGACTCCCCGCCTCCTTTCCTAAGGATCGAAGCAGCTTGACGCCGAGTGTGAACGGAAGCAGAGGAAAAGCCTGCTATACCTTACTCGTGGAACCACTTTGTATGGAGGGCTTCTCTCAATGAACACCACGGCTCACGACGCTAGAAGGGTTTTCAAACGTACGTGAGTTCGCCAAAGGAAAGCCACAGACTACACTGTGCGAAACAAGTCTGTGTCAAACCGCGCCTTCGAGCTTCCATCTGGCTTCACGGGGAAAACCTAGTCACAACATGAACGTGTGGAACCCTAAACAGGCGGCGTGCACGTCGGTCTGAAGAAACACCACTGCAGAGAAACCGTGTTTCTACCAACCTCTTCCCTGAAAATGGTAGTCTATTCCAAGGTAAGTGTGACAGCGCAAGGCATGTGCCCCATGCCTGCGCCACGGAAATAAGGAGTGGAGATTGTCTCTCCCGGTTCAAACCTTGTTCCGTGAGAAATGTTTTCAAGAGTGCGAGAGAGAGCAGAGGGAAAAGGTCATGCCTTTAAGTCTGAGAAGGAAACCCTGGAAAGCCGTACGCCTACGTATGAGCGGCATTCTGGCGCGAACGTGTGAAGGCATAAAGAATGTGTCCTGGGACGGTGCTTGACAAACCCCTTGTGAAGAAGTCTTCCCTCAGCTATCATATGGTTTCAGGAAGATAAAAGTGTTTTCCGCCGTGGGCGTGAAGGCACGAGGGACGTGCCCTAGAGTGAGCTGTCCGTTTCGAATGTGCCGCCCGTCGTTCCACGAAGAAGGGTGAGTATGGAAATGTATGATGTGAGGAAGCATAGGGAAGATTGCCTACGGGTGTTTAACTCTAAGGACAAATCTAGAGGGTTGCCGTCCATCGACGACCAGCTCTTTCCCTACGGATGGAAGCGCCGTGTTAAAGCTTAGGGCGAGAGAAAAGAGACGGAATGCGAGATACACCACAGTGGGGAACACGTTGTGTGGAGGGCTTCTCTCCACCAAAGTCTCGGGTCACGAATTTGGAAGGGCCTTCAAATGTACGTGAGCTAGCGTCAGCAGAGCCTTCCACTGAACTCAGAGAAACGAGGCCGCGTCAAACATGATTTCGTGCTAACCCCTTGGTTCGCGAAGCGCGAAGCCTTTTGAGATATGTGTGTGAGGGTCTTGCACTCACCTCTCAAGAAACAAAACGGTAGAGCAATAGTCTTCCCACTACCATCTACAGGGAAGAAGACGGAGGAAATGTCCCACGTTAAACGTGAAGGCGCAAGTTACTGTGCCATAGAGCCCTGCTTGGGAAAGAACTTGTGTCGAAAGCTTCTCCCAACTCAGATCTTGTTTCGGGAAGATAGAAGCGCTGTCGGTACTTTGTGTGGAAACACAAGGAAAATGCCACACGCTGAATTGTGAAGAGAAATGTGGGTCGAACGTGACCACCAACACACTCGTTGTCCCCTAGAGAGGTGTGTGTCTGGAAGTGGGAGGAAGCGTAACGGACGTGCTATACACTTAACTCCAAGAAACAACGCTGTGGAGGTGCGGTCCTTCGACTGCCCTTCCTCTTTGCTAAGGAACGAAGCGGCTTGAAGCCAAGTGTGAAAGGAAACGGAGGGCAAGGAAGGGTGATATACCTCACTCGCGGCACAACTTCTGATGGAGGGCTTTTCTCAACGAACAGCATGTGTCACGAAGATAGAAGGGTTTGCGAAAGTATGTGACTTCGCCAAAGGAAAGGCATACACGAATCTCGGCGAACCACGTCTGTGCCGATCGCGACTTCGAGCTTACATCTGGGTTCCCGAGGAATCCATAGTCACATAATGTCTGTGTGGTATCCTACTGCAGAAACACCACTGCAGAGAAACCGTGCGTCTACTATCACCTTCCCTGAAACTGGTAGACTTTTGCAATGGAAGTGGGAAATCGCAAGGAATGTGCCCCGTGCCTGTGCCACGGAAGTAACTAGTGTAAATGTCTGTCGCGATTCGAATCCTGTTCCGTGAGAAGCGTTTCCAAGAGTATGAGAGAGAGCAGATGGAAAAGGTCATGGTTTGAAGCGTGAGAAGGAGACCCGTCAGGAAAGCCATACACGTAAGTCGGGGAAGCACTTTTCGCGTGACATGGTGAAGGCATCTAGAATGTGCCCTGTGACGGTGCTCGAGAAACCACTTGTGAAGAAGGCTTCCCTCAACTGCCGTATCGTTTCCGTAGGAGGAAACTGTTTTCCGTAGTGGGTGTGAAGGCATAAGGGACGTAGACGAGACTTCGCTCTCCGCTTCGAAGGTGCCTGCCGTCGTTACACGAAGAAGGATGTGTATGGAAATGGATGACTGCGGAAGCATAAGGAAGATGGCATGCGTTTGTTTAACTCTAAGAACAAGTCTCGAGGGTTCCCGTCCTTCGACTACCATCTCTTCTCGTAAGGATGCGAAGCCGCTCCTTAAACCTCGTGTGAACGAAAAGAGATGGAACGCGCGATACCGCACAGTGAGGAACACGTTGTGCGGAGGGTTTCTCTCCATTACGTCCTGTGTCATGGAGGTGGATGGGTCTTGCAATGTACGTGGGCTAGCCTCAGTAGCAGTAGTAGCCTGACACTGAATTCTGAGAAACAAGGCCATGTCAAACAGGCTTTCGCGCTAACATCGTGGTGCTTGAAGAAAGAAGCCTTTGGAGACATGTGCGTTGCTATATAAGGTAGGCGTCTTACACTCACCTCTCACGAAACCAAACTGTAGGGAACTAGTCTTTCCACTACCGCCTCCGGGGAAGAAGTTGGAAGAACTTTCCGACGTTCAAAGTGAAGGCACAAATGCTGGGCCGTCTACCACTGTTTGAGAGAGGAGTTGTGTCTCAAGCTCCTGTCAACCCAGATCTTGCTTCGGGAAGGGAGAAGCGTTTTCAGGACTTCGTGTGAAAGCGTAAGGACAATGCCATAGGCTGAATGGTGAAGGAAAATGTGGGTCGAATGCGACCACCAACTAACAAGTTGTCCCCTAGGGAGGTGTGTGTCTGGAAATGGGAGGAAGCGTAAGGAACGAGCTGTACACTTAAGTCTAAGAGACAATGCTGTGGAGGAGCGGTCCTTCGACTCCCCGCCTCCTTTCCTAAGGATCGAAGCAGCTTGACGCCGAGTGTGAACGGAAGCAGAGGAAAAGCCTGCTATACCTTACTCGTGGAACCACTTTGTATGGAGGGCTTCTCTCAATGAACACCACGGCTCACGACGCTAGAAGGGTTTTCAAACGTACGTGAGTTCGCCAAAGGAAAGCCACAGACTACACTGTGCGAAACAAGTCTGTGTCAAACCGCGCCTTCGAGCTTCCATCTGGCTTCACGGGGAAAACCTAGTCACAACATGAACGTGTGGAACCCTAAACAGGCGGCGTGCACGTCGGTCTGAAGAAACACCACTGCAGAGAAACCGTGTTTCTACCAACCTCTTCCCTGAAAATGGTAGTCTATTCCAAGGTAAGTGTGACAGCGCAAGGCATGTGCCCCATGCCTGCGCCACGGAAATAAGGAGTGGAGATTGTCTCTCCCGGTTCAAACCTTGTTCCGTGAGAAATGTTTTCAAGAGTGCGAGAGAGAGCAGAGGGAAAAGGTCATGCCTTTAAGTCTGAGAAGGAAACCCTGGAAAGCCGTACGCCTACGTATGAGCGGCATTCTGGCGCGAACGTGTGAAGGCATAAAGAATGTGTCCTGGGACGGTGCTTGACAAACCCCTTGTGAAGAAGTCTTCCCTCAGCTATCATATGGTTTCAGGAAGATAAAAGTGTTTTCCGCCGTGGGCGTGAAGGCACGAGGGACGTGCCCTAGAGTGAGCTGTCCGTTTCGAATGTGCCGCCCGTCGTTCCACGAAGAAGGGTGAGTATGGAAATGTATGATGTGAGGAAGCATAGGGAAGATTGCCTACGGGTGTTTAACTCTAAGGACAAATCTAGAGGGTTGCCGTCCGTCGACGACCAGCTCTTTCCCTACGGATGGAAGCGCCGTGTTAAAGCTTAGGGCGAGAGAAAAGAGACGGAATGCGAGATACACCACAGTGGGGAACACGTTGTGTGGAGGGCTTCTCTCCACCAAAGTCTCGGGTCACGAATTTGGAAGGGCCTTCAAATGTACGTGAGCTAGCGTCAGCAGAGCCTTCCACTGAACTCAGAGAAACGAGGCCGCGTCAAACATGATTTCGTGCTAACCCCTTGGTTCGCGAAGCGCGAAGCCTTTTGAGATATGTGTGTGAGGGTCTTGCACTCACCTCTCAAGAAACAAAACGGTAGAGCAATAGTCTTCCCACTACCATCTACAGGGAAGAAGACGGAGGAAATGTCCCACGTTAAACGTGAAGGCGCAAGTTACTGTGCCATAGAGCCCTGCTTGGGAAAGAACTTGTGTCGAAAGCTTCTCCCAACTCAGATCTTGTTTCGGGAAGATAGAAGCGCTGTCGGTACTTTGTGTGGAAACACAAGGAAAATGCCACACGCTGAATTGTGAAGAGAAATGTGGGTCGAACGTGACCACCAACACACTCGTTGTCCCCTAGAGAGGTGTGTGTCTGGAAGTGGGAGGAAGCGTAACGGACGTGCTATACACTTAACTCCAAGAAACAACGCTGTGGAGGTGCGGTCCTTCGACTGCCCTTCCTCTTTGCTAAGGAACGAAGCGGCTTGAAGCCAAGTGTGAAAGGAAACGGAGGGCAAGGAAGGGTGATATACCTCACTCGCGGCACAACTTCTGATGGAGGGCTTTTCTCAACGAACAGCATGTGTCACGAAGATAGAAGGGTTTGCGAAAGTATGTGACTTCGCCAAAGGAAAGGCATACACGAATCTCGGCGAACCACGTCTGTGCCGATCGCGACTTCGAGCTTCCATCTGGGTTCCCGAGGAATCCATAGTCACATAATGTCTGTGTGGTATCCTACTGCAGAAACACCACTGCAGAGAAACCGTGCGTCTACTATCACCTTCCCTGAAACTGGTAGACTTTTGCAATGGAAGTGGGAAATCGCAAGGAATGTGCCCCGTGCCTGTGCCACGGAAGTAACTAGTGTAAATGTCTGTCGCGATTCGAATCCTGTTCCGTGAGAAGCGTTTCCAAGAGTATGAGAGAGAGCAGATGGAAAAGGTCATGGTTTGAAGCGTGAGAAGGAGACCCGTCAGGAAAGCCATACACGTAAGTCGGGGAAGCACTTTTCGCGTGACATGGTGAAGGCATCTAGAATGTGCCCTGTGACGGTGCTCGAGAAACCACTTGTGAAGAAGGCTTCCCTCAACTGCCGTATCGTTTCCGTAGGAGGAAACTGTTTTCCGTAGTGGGTGTGAAGGCATAAGGGACGTAGACGAGACTTCGCTCTCCGCTTCGAAGGTGCCTGCCGTCGTTACACGAAGAAGGATGTGTATGGAAATGGATGACTGCGGAAGCATAAGGAAGATGGCATGCGTTTGTTTAACTCTAAGAACAAGTCTCGAGGGTTCCCGTCCTTCGACTACCATCTCTTCTCGTAAGGATGCGAAGCCGCTCCTTAAACCTCGTGTGAACGAAAAGAGATGGAACGCGCGATACCGCACAGTGAGGAACACGTTGTGCGGAGGGTTTCTCTCCATTACGTCCTGTGTCATGGAGGTGGATGGGTCTTGCAATGTACGTGGGCTAGCCTCAGTAGCAGTAGTAGCCTGACACTGAATTCTGAGAAACAAGGCCATGTCAAACAGGCTTTCGCGCTAACATCGTGGTGCTTGAAGAAAGAAGCCTTTGGAGACATGTGCGTTGCTATATAAGGTAGGCGTCTTACACTCACCTCTCACGAAACCAAACTGTAGGGAACTAGTCTTTCCACTACCGCCTCCGGGGAAGAAGTTGGAAGAACTTTCCGACGTTCAAAGTGAAGGCACAAATGCTGGGCCGTCTACCACTGTTTGAGAGAGGAGTTGTGTCTCAAGCTCCTGTCAACCCAGATCTTGCTTCGGGAAGGGAGAAGCGTTTTCAGGACTTCGTGTGAAAGCGTAAGGACAATGCCATAGGCTGAATGGTGAAGGAAAATGTGGGTCGAATGCGACCACCAACTAACAAGTTGTCCCCTAGGGAGGTGTGTGTCTGGAAATGGGAGGAAGCGTAAGGAACGAGCTGTACACTTAAGTCTAAGAGACAATGCTGTGGAGGAGCGGTCCTTCGACTCCCCGCCTCCTTTCCTAAGGATCGAAGCAGCTTGACGCCGAGTGTGAACGGAAGCAGAGGAAAAGCCTGCTATACCTTACTCGTGGAACCACTTTGTATGGAGGGCTTCTCTCAATGAACACCACGGCTCACGACGCTAGAAGGGTTTTCAAACGTACGTGAGTTCGCCAAAGGAAAGCCACAGACTACACTGTGCGAAACAAGTCTGTGTCAAACCGCGCCTTCGAGCTTCCATCTGGCTTCACGGGGAAAACCTAGTCACAACATGAACGTGTGGAACCCTAAACAGGCGGCGTGCACGTCGGTCTGAAGAAACACCACTGCAGAGAAACCGTGTTTCTACCAACCTCTTCCCTGAAAATGGTAGTCTATTCCAAGGTAAGTGTGACAGCGCAAGGCATGTGCCCCATGCCTGCGCCACGGAAATAAGGAGTGGAGATTGTCTCTCCCGGTTCAAACCTTGTTCCGTGAGAAATGTTTTCAAGAGTGCGAGAGAGAGCAGAGGGAAAAGGTCATGCCTTTAAGTCTGAGAAGGAAACCCTGGAAAGCCGTACGCCTACGTATGAGCGGCATTCTGGCGCGAACGTGTGAAGGCATAAAGAATGTGTCCTGGGACGGTGCTTGACAAACCCCTTGTGAAGAAGTCTTCCCTCAGCTATCATATGGTTTCAGGAAGATAAAAGTGTTTTCCGCCGTGGGCGTGAAGGCACGAGGGACGTGCCCTAGAGTGAGCTGTCCGTTTCGAATGTGCCGCCCGTCGTTCCACGAAGAAGGGTGAGTATGGAAATGTATGATGTGAGGAAGCATAGGGAAGATTGCCTACGGGTGTTTAACTCTAAGGACAAATCTAGAGGGTTGCCGTCCGTCGACGACCAGCTCTTTCCCTACGGATGGAAGCGCCGTGTTAAAGCTTAGGGCGAGAGAAAAGAGACGGAATGCGAGATACACCACAGTGGGGAACACGTTGTGTGGAGGGCTTCTCTCCACCAAAGTCTCGGGTCACGAATTTGGAAGGGCCTTCAAATGTACGTGAGCTAGCGTCAGCAGAGCCTTCCACTGAACTCAGAGAAACGAGGCCGCGTCAAACATGATTTCGTGCTAACCCCTTGGTTCGCGAAGCGCGAAGCCTTTTGAGATATGTGTGTGAGGGTCTTGCACTCACCTCTCAAGAAACAAAACGGTAGAGCAATAGTCTTCCCACTACCATCTACAGGGAAGAAGACGGAGGAAATGTCCCACGTTAAACGTGAAGGCGCAAGTTACTGTGCCATAGAGCCCTGCTTGGGAAAGAACTTGTGTCGAAAGCTTCTCCCAACTCAGATCTTGTTTCGGGAAGATAGAAGCGCTGTCGGTACTTTGTGTGGAAACACAAGGAAAATGCCACACGCTGAATTGTGAAGAGAAATGTGGGTCGAACGTGACCACCAACACACTCGTTGTCCCCTAGAGAGGTGTGTGTCTGGAAGTGGGAGGAAGCGTAACGGACGTGCTATACACTTAACTCCAAGAAACAACGCTGTGGAGGTGCGGTCCTTCGACTGCCCTTCCTCTTTGCTAAGGAACGAAGCGGCTTGAAGCCAAGTGTGAAAGGAAACGGAGGGCAAGGAAGGGTGATATACCTCACTCGCGGCACAACTTCTGATGGAGGGCTTTTCTCAACGAACAGCATGTGTCACGAAGATAGAAGGGTTTGCGAAAGTATGTGACTTCGCCAAAGGAAAGGCATACACGAATCTCGGCGAACCACGTCTGTGCCGATCGCGACTTCGAGCTTACATCTGGGTTCCCGAGGAATCCATAGTCACATAATGTCTGTGTGGTATCCTACTGCAGAAACACCACTGCAGAGAAACCGTGCGTCTACTATCACCTTCCCTGAAACTGGTAGACTTTTGCAATGGAAGTGGGAAATCGCAAGGAATGTGCCCCGTGCCTGTGCCACGGAAGTAACTAGTGTAAATGTCTGTCGCGATTCGAATCCTGTTCCGTGAGAAGCGTTTCCAAGAGTATGAGAGAGAGCAGATGGAAAAGGTCATGGTTTGAAGCGTGAGAAGGAGACCCGTCAGGAAAGCCATACACGTAAGTCGGGGAAGCACTTTTCGCGTGACATGGTGAAGGCATCTAGAATGTGCCCTGTGACGGTGCTCGAGAAACCACTTGTGAAGAAGGCTTCCCTCAACTGCCGTATCGTTTCCGTAGGAGGAAACTGTTTTCCGTAGTGGGTGTGAAGGCATAAGGGACGTAGACGAGACTTCGCTCTCCGCTTCGAAGGTGCCTGCCGTCGTTACACGAAGAAGGATGTGTATGGAAATGGATGACTGCGGAAGCATAAGGAAGATGGCATGCGTTTGTTTAACTCTAAGAACAAGTCTCGAGGGTTCCCGTCCTTCGACTACCATCTCTTCTCGTAAGGATGCGAAGCCGCTCCTTAAACCTCGTGTGAACGAAAAGAGATGGAACGCGCGATACCGCACAGTGAGGAACACGTTGTGCGGAGGGTTTCTCTCCATTACGTCCTGTGTCATGGAGGTGGATGGGTCTTGCAATGTACGTGGGCTAGCCTCAGTAGCAGTAGTAGCCTGACACTGAATTCTGAGAAACAAGGCCATGTCAAACAGGCTTTCGCGCTAACATCGTGGTGCTTGAAGAAAGAAGCCTTTGGAGACATGTGCGTTGCTATATAAGGTAGGCGTCTTACACTCACCTCTCACGAAACCAAACTGTAGGGAACTAGTCTTTCCACTACCGCCTCCGGGGAAGAAGTTGGAAGAACTTTCCGACGTTCAAAGTGAAGGCACAAATGCTGGGCCGTCTACCACTGTTTGAGAGAGGAGTTGTGTCTCAAGCTCCTGTCAACCCAGATCTTGCTTCGGGAAGGGAGAAGCGTTTTCAGGACTTCGTGTGAAAGCGTAAGGACAATGCCATAGGCTGAATGGTGAAGGAAAATGTGGGTCGAATGCGACCACCAACTAACAAGTTGTCCCCTAGGGAGGTGTGTGTCTGGAAATGGGAGGAAGCGTAAGGAACGAGCTGTACACTTAAGTCTAAGAGACAATGCTGTGGAGGAGCGGTCCTTCGACTCCCCGCCTCCTTTCCTAAGGATCGAAGCAGCTTGACGCCGAGTGTGAACGG